>NW_022589845.1:151195-231493 GCF_004348235.1 Phoca vitulina
AAAATCAACATCCAATCCTATCTTCGCCCCCCTTACATTCAAGATTTTACCCCCAGTCCTTTCTTTGCCCCCCCCCTGGTTAATGCCCCCCCCCACCCCCCAGCCCCCCCCCCCCCGCCAAAAAAAGGGCAAAGACAGAGACAAAGACAAAACTGAGACAAACAAAGCCAGGGCCATCCAAGGAATCTGCTGCTAAATTGGTTAAGGGCAACAACTCATGTTAGCCATTGCTGCTTCCATTCCCTAAATCATCTCCCTGCTGTGAAAATCTCTGTTCCTTTGATTTTCAATGCCATCTGTCTCACAGCTATACTCATCCCTTCCACAAAGTATAGCACCTTCTTCATCTTCCTCTCCACTTTTTATCACCTTTTATCTTCTGCAGTATCTTTGATGATCCCATGGCTAACTTGTCCATCACCCCAGCTTCACAGACCCTTGACCTCCTCTACTCCAACTCACTCATCATCCAGAATTACTTTTCCTCTGAAATCTTAAGCTCCAATAATCTACTCCGACCACAATTTCTTTTCTGCCATATCACCTTGTTACTGCTACTCTTTGAGCTTTGAAATTTCTATACAACTTCTCCCACACCCACGCACATATTCACAAAGCTTCTCTTTCTCTGGATCCATAGAATATTCCTGAGAATATACTCTTCCCTGATGAGACTAGATCCCATGGTCTATAACCTGAGCAAATCTCATCAGTAACCTCAACAACTTATTTATTAGCCCCTCAAACCTTCCACCACCCATAATCATCACCACCACATTCACAGTCTAAAATCAAACCCAATGTTTGCCTTCTTTGCTCCTACCTCTTGGCAGCTGAACATACCTAGAAAAAAAGATAAAACTACAAACACTTCATTTCCAGCCTACAGAGGTGTTCATTACTGCCCATCAATCTTCTTTCATTCCCTAAAGAAGGTTGCAAGCTTCCTCCTCTTTCCTCTGGCCCCTGGCCATCCCCTCTCACACTCCAGAATGCCCTTACTACCTTATTCACAGAGAATATAGGGGCACCAAGAAAGAAACTCCTCCTATTTCTTGCTTTTCCAAAACTGTAAAAATTAAAAACATCCCTTTCTGACTCTCCTTAATGCCAGTGTTAGAAGTGATGCCCCTTCTCTTATTTGAGGCCGGTACTTCATACCTTCTCTACACATCTTTTCCACATTTTGCTTCGCCAGTTATCCCCTTTCTCTCCTATTATTTTCAACCTCTGTTTTTATCAGCTCCTCCCCTGCAGAACATATAAACATGTTCAAATCTCTCATCCTAAAAATATACATGTACCACCTATTATCTATTCCACTTTTCACAGACAAGATCTTTGACATGAAAGTCTACACTCATTTCATCAACACTTTCACCAACTATATTAGTCCTCTGCACATCAGCCTTCACTAACACTGATCCATACATACTCACTACTCTGGTTTCCCCTAAATCCCTAATCTAACAGAACCTTCTCAGTCTACACCTTATATAACCATGTACAGGAATTTCACATTTTGTATTTTATATTTTAAAAAGTTTAAGACAGTAGTCTTAAAGACAAACGCAATACATGTTCATTAATATACAACAGAAATACATAAAAGGAGATAAGTATCTTCAATTATCATTCCACTCTCCCAGAGATAACTGTTAAGGCTACATTCCAACCTCTGGGAAAAGCTGAGCAATCATCTCACTCCTCCTCATACCCTTAAATCCCATGAAGAGGAGGAAGAGGAATTCTCAGATTATTCAAGGATACACAACTGGGCCTCAGTGCCAACTGGTGGAGCTTTGAAGAGAAAGAACACAATAAGCAAAAGTTCTGGTGGGGTCTGTTAAAGAAAAAATTATGCTGACACTTGTTAAAATGATAAGATTAAAAGGGCTATTGTGATAGGTGTCAAGACTATTGCAATAGGGAAGAGAAAATGGACTCAACTCTGAATACAATAAAGACAGCTGGGAATCTATAGCCAAGGAGTAGATTTGGGTGGGGATGGCGGGGGGGGGGGTGTCAGTGGACAGAAAATTAAGAGGAGACATCAAGAATAGGGGAATTCTTGGGGCGCCTGGGTGGCTCAGTCGTTAAGCGTCTGCCTTCAGCTCAGGTCATGATCCCAGCATCCTGGGATCGAGCCCCGCCTCAGGCTCCCTGCTCAGTGGGAGGCCTGCTTCTCCCTCTCCCACTCCCCCTGCTTGTGTTCCCTCTCTCGCTGTCTCTCTCTCTGTCTTAAAAAAAAAAAAGAATAGGGAAATTCTTGTTAAACAGAATTCTTGTTGAAGGCAGACCAGGATGATCACATATCAAGGTGGGGGGAGGGGGGAGGTCTCATTAAGTTGATTCAGCAGGATTCTTTCTAAACCTGGACTAGACAGGCCAAAGACAATGCCCAAAGATGATAATCTAGTTGAAAAGAGAGCTCCAAGGAGCATGACTCACATTTGGTCAAGGAGGGAGTGTTTGTTAGCCCTTTTCCACTCTTCAGCTGTCCTTGGGCAATGTTTCTTCACTGAAATATTCTCTATTTTAGACCTGTTGCAATGAGACGGCCCCTGGATATATATGTACATAAAGAACTATAGACATGCGACACTATGTACATGTGTATGCACACATCTATCTTATATACATATAATATATACTACATATATATTATACATATATATAAAATGTCATGTTACACTGTACTCTATGTTTCTGTATATATGTTATGTATTATAATAAATTATAATATATGTAATACACAACATGACTCTCCCATACACCACACACATATATATAGGGTGCAGTGTAACATGACATTGTCTCTCTCGTGGACCGCTACACCTCTCTCCTCCTTATCAGTCTCCTACTGTCCCACTCCCATCTGCCCATCCAGTGCATCATCAGTACATTACAAAGAGAACTGTATATCTCATCCACTTAGGACAAGTCCATTATTTCTTCCTCATAGGCTTCAGAGTGAAATCTGACCTGACTTTTGGGGCTCTGACCTGACTTTTGGGGCTCTCAACATCCTAGCCCCTGTCTCCAGTTTCATTTCTCCTCCTCTACGTAAAACTAATGTTCCAGTTACAACCAACTACAAATATGCCTTTCTTTGAATATATCAAGATCCCTCCCCCACAATTCTTCCAGTTTCCTCTGACTTGAACACCTCATAGCTCTCTGACCTTCATACTTCCTCTATTCATCCAATATCAAACATTATCTTTCTTTCCAAAGCATTTGCAGATGCCCCTTCTGTGCTCCCCTACAGCCTATCACTTACCCCCACTTGCTATACCCACCATAGTATTCATCATACTCTTTAGACAGTCTCATACCCCCACTCTAATGAATCTTCATCAAGAACAGGAAACCAGTCAAGTTTACCTTTACATCCTCTGTACCCAGCATAAGACCAGATACAAGGTAGTGTGGTCTATAAATTTTTACTGAATGACCACATAAACAAATGAAAGCCATGGTTAGCTTAATTTTCAATGGAATGCTGGTGGAGTCATTCACTTGCATTGAGGAAAAAGGCACAACAAAAGGTCATGTAGCATGACTAAGAAAACAATAATAATCCCCTGAGCACTCACATCTTGCTTTCTCAGTACCAATCCCTACTGAAGAAATATATGCCTCCTTGCAAAATGGCTGATTCCAGGACTGGGGCAGAGAATGTACATAATGAGCCTAAAATATCTTGTGTCAGAAAGCAAGGAAGGGCTAGATGGGTGATGGGTATTAAAGAGGGCACTGGTGATGTGATGAGCACTGGGTGTTGTATGTAAGTGATGAATCACTGAATTCTACTCCAGAAACCAATATTGCACTATATGTTAACTAACTAAAATTTAAATTAAAAAAAAAGAAAGCAAGGATGTCAAGATCTAATGAGATCATGTAAAGGATACAGGAGCCAAAGAGAAAAGTCTAATTTCTAAGATGACACAGTTTGAGCATCAAAAATAAATCACAGTGGATACACACACTAAAATACATAAAAATCCATGAATTCCTAATCATATTAAAGAAAACAATGAAAGTCTCTAGGAAACCAAGCCCTTATTCTGACAAATGAAAAAAAGCATTCACCCTGACTTTCTTTTTATAAAATATATTTTGGGACCAAAAAAAGCTGATATTTTTTATAAAATAATTTCAGCTAATAAACGCAGAAGGATTGATAAAATTAGACCGCTCCTTTCCAACTACTACTGAAATAATTAATTTTTTTTAAAGATTTTATTTATTTGACAGAGAGAGACACAGCGAGAGAGGGAACACAAACAGGGGGAGTGGGAGAGGGAGAAGCAGGCCTCCCGCCGAGCACGGAGCCTGAGGCAGGGCTCGATCCCAGGACCCCTGGGATCATGACCTGAGCGGAAGGCAGATGCCCAACGACTGAGCCACCTAGGCGCCCCTGAAATAATGAATTTAGACAATTGTCTTCAATGGCTGCTAAAATCAACAGGAGAAAGGTTGGTTGGTAGGAGATGCTACAATGGAGAAATCAGGCTGACAAAACCTGAAAACACGAATCAACCCCAGAATCAGTTAAAAAGTTAAACCAGATATGATGAAATACAAAAGAAAGTGCATATCACTACCTACAACAATTTTTTCCCTTAAAAAATAATTGAAGGGGTGCCTGGGTGGCTCATTCAGTTAAGCGTCTGCCTTCGGCTCAGGTCATGATCCCAGCGTCCTGGGATCGAGTCCCACATCGGGCTCCTTGCTCAGCGGGGAGCCTGCTTCTCCTTCTGCCTGCCACTGCCCCTGCTGTGCTCTCTCTCTCTCTCTGACAAATAAATAAATAAAATCTTTAAAAAAATAATTGAAACTCAATCTAATCAATCCTCTAATTCTAAATGCCAGTGAACAGAAACATGCAGATGGGAAAACAAAATGAATACCACCTCAAGGAAGCAATCATCTAAATCCATTTGTTGATAGGATAAATGACTTAGTTTCTCTAATAAACCAATGGTCTTTAAAATGTGGGGGGTGACTACAGATGGTTAGGAAAAGAGACTTAAAAGAAAAATATCTAATGTCAATAGTGGCCCTTGTTTAGATATAGATTTAACAAAGCAACTATAAAAAGACATTTTTTTATTAATACTTTTTTTAAAGATTTATTTGAGAGAGAGAGCATGTACACACATGCGCACACATGCACGCGCACGCGCGCACTCACACACACGGGGGGGGGGAAGGGCTGAGGAAGAGGAAGAGAAAGAATGCTGAGCCCGACACAGGACCTGACATCACGACCCTGAGATCATGACCTGAGCCGAAATCAAGCATCAGTCAGATGCTTAACTGACTGAGCCACCCAGGTGCCCCTAAAAAGATATCTTTAAGACAATCATGGAAATCTGAATATGGACTGGGCATTAGATAATACAAGGAATTACTGTTAATCTTATTAAGTATAATGGCCTTGTGGTTACTTAATATAATGCACTTAAGAGTTAGAGATGTGGGGCGCCTGGGTGGCTCAGTTCGTTAAGCATTTCCCTTCAGCTCAGGTCATGATCCCAGCGGCCTTGGACTGAGCCCCACATCAGGCTCCCTGCTTAGAGGGGAGTCTGCTTCTCCCTCCCCCTGCTCTTGAGCTCTTGCTTGCTCTCTCACTCTCTCTCCCTCTCAAATAAATTAATAAGATCTTAAAAAAAAAAGTCAGAGACCGATATGAGTTATTTACCTGTGTAATGACATAATGTCTGGGATTGCTTTAAAATACCCCAGTGAAAAAAGTGAGTGAGGAGAAAAGATCAAAGGAAATTGGCCAAATGGTATTAATTGTTGAAGCTGAGAAATGGATACATGCTTGTTTATTTTACTATCATCTACTTTAAATATATTGGAAAATTTCAGTAATAAATGAAAAAAGAAGCCAATGTCAGGGGTTGCAACTGGCTCCTTCCAAACTGGCAGTTTGAGCAACAGAAGAAATGATGACTGCAATGGATTGAAAAGTACTAAATATATAAATAGCCACAAGTTCAACACAATAGAGAAAAGGACAACAAAAAAATCTCAAAAAATATAAATATACTTTAATCTAAGTTGGGTGATGGTTTTAAAAACCAGCTATAAGACCTATATTTTGCATTTTATAATTAATAGGTCCCTCAGCAGGATTTCTTCCTCTCCCTACCTCTTTATTATTTGATTTTTACCTTTATTCTTTTGTATATGATATGATACAGTGATAAGAGCATGGGATTTCATATTATAGAACTATGCATTTGAATATGAACAGCCTTTGAAGCTTTATGATTGAAAAAGTTTCTTTTTTTTTTTTAAGATTTTTATTTATTTATTTGACAGAGAGAGAGACAGCAAGAGAGGGAACACAAACAGGGGGAGGGGGAGAGGGAGAAGCAGGCTTCCCGCCGAGCAGGGAGCCTGATGCGGGACTCGATCCCAGGACCCCGGGATCATGACCTGAGCTGAAGGCAGACGCTTAATGACTGAGCCACCCAGGCGCCCCTGAAAAAGTTTCTTAACCAAGTATTATCCCTTTCCTTTCATAAAATGGAAGAATATGTACATCTTTACTCCTTTTTGTTTTGATTAAATATGTATATATTACCTGATGAAAAATAGAACCTTAGTAAACACTGCTTGTCTTCTTTTTTTAAGAAACAAGAAATACCAGCTATAAAAGGCTCATTGGGGAAAAAAAGAAATTTGAAAATGGATTAGGTATTAGATGGTATTAGGAAATTATTCTTAATTTTTCTTGGTAACATAATGGTAATTAAATTACTTACAAAATGTCCCTAATATTCGGAGATGAACACTGAGATATTTAGAGGTAAAGTTCCATGATGCATGCTCCTGAATTGATCTATTAAGTGGTATCTCAATCAAAATGCCAAGAAGCATTTTTGTGAAAATTGACAAGCTGATTCTAAAATGCATATGGAAATGCAAAAGACCAAAAATAACTAGGCATTACTGAAGAAAAAGAACAAAACTGTAGGACTAAATGACTATATATAAGGTATATTATAAATGACATTAATTATGAAAGTGGTACTTATACAAGATTAGAGAAACAAACCAAATAGAATGGAATTCAGAAACGAACCCACATATATAATCTAGTCATTTGATTTATGAAAAATATGACTATACAAGGGAAAGAATGATCTTTTCAGTAAGTGATAATGGGTTGACTGAATGTCCATTTCTTTTTTTTTAAAGATTTATTTATTTATTTATTTATTTATTTATTTATTTGAGAGAGGGAGCTCGAGCGGGGAGAGGGAGATGCAGACTTCCCGCTGAGCAGGGAGCCTGATGTGGGGCTCAACCCTAGGACCCTGGGATCATGACCTGAGCCAAAGGCAGACACTTAACTGACTGAGCCACCCAGGCACCCCTAAATGTCCATTTTGACATACAAAAGGGGGGGGCTTTACTCATACTGAAATCATACACAAAAGTCAATTCAAATATATTGTGAATACAAATGAAAGATTAAACAATAACATAACATAGAAAAATGTCTTCATGACTTTGAGAAAGGCAAAGATTTCTTAACAAAACAAGCACTAGCCATAAAGGGGAAAAACTATGAAACTGAACAATATTAAAATTGAGATATTCAGTTTATCCAAAGATACCTTTAAGAAATTGAGAATGCAAGTAACTGAGATTTGCAATAAATATATCTAACAAAATATCAACATTCTTAATATAAAAATATCTCCTACAAATCAGTAAGATAGTCCAGGAGAAAAAGTGGTCAAAGATTAAACAGGTATTTCATAAAAAGATATCCAGGCCTACAAACGTATGAACAGATGCACATTTATCATCAGATTTGCAAATTAAAACCACAATAAGATACCATTCATAACCACTAGAATGGCTTTTTTTTTTCCTTAAAAAGCAAAGACAGTAACAAGTGTTGACAATATTCTACAGCAAGTGGAACTCTTAAAGATTTATACTGAGAGTTTTATAGTACATGCACACCTCAGAGACATTGTGGATTTGGTTCCAGACCACCACAATAAAATGAATACCACAATAAAGCAAGTAAAATGAATTTTTTGGTTTCCCAGTACATATAAAAGTTATGTTTCCACTATACTGTAGTCTATTAAGTATGCAATAACATTGTCTAATAATGTATATACTGTAATTAAAAAATATTGCTAAAAAATGCTAACCATCATCTGAGCTTTTAGCAAGTCATCATTACTGATCACAGATCACCATTAACAAATATAATAATAATGAAAAAGCTTGAAATATTGCAAGAATTACCAAAATGTAACACAGAAACATCAAGTGTGCAAATATTGGAAAAATGGTGTCGATGAACAATGAATCATGGAACACTACATCAAAAACTAATGATGTACTGTATGGGGACTAACATAACATAATAAAATTTAAAAAAATGGTGCCGATGGATTTGTTCCACTCAGGATAGCCACAAACCTTCAATTTGTAAAAAAACGGTATCTGCAAAGTGCAATAAAGCAGAATGCAGTAAAACGAGGTGTGTCTGTACAACCACTGCGGAAAACCAGCTGACATCTTCTACTAAAGCTAATCATATACATAATCTATAATTCAGCAATTCTACTCTTAGGTATACGCCCAACAGAAATGTGTGCATATATCACAAAGACATGTACTAGATTATTCACAGTATTATTTACAGGCCAAAAATGGAAGCAAAATGTCCATCTAATATGATATATTCACACAATGGAATACATAGCAATGAGAATGAAGGAATTACCACTGTACCCAATGATATGGATGAATCTCAAAAACAAAATCTTTTTTTTTTAAAGATTTTATTTATTTTTTGAGAGAGAGAGCACACACAGAGGGAGAGTGAGGAGAAGCAGACTCCCTGCTGAGCAGAGAGCCCAATGCGGGGCTCAATCCCAGGACCCTGAGATCAGGACCTGAGCCAAAGGCAGATGCTTAAGTGACTGAGCCACCCAGGTGCCCCTTAAAAACAAAATCTTAAGCCAGACAAGTCAGGCACACACAAAAAATATTACACTACCATATTTTTATAAAGTTCAAAAATAGGCAAAATTATTATACCGTGATAGAAGCCAGGACTGTGACTAATGGGAACTTAGATGTGACTGATTGGGGATACATTCAAGGGACTTCAGATGCTAATCATGTTCTATTTCTTTTCTTTTTTTTTTCTTTTATTATGTTACGTTAATCACCACACATTACATCATTAGTTTTTGATGTAGTGTTCCATGATTCATTGTTGGCGTGTTCTATTTCTTAATTTGGATGCTGGTTACACAGGTGTTTACACTGTGAAAGTGCTTCGGGCCGTACACTTATGATACGTGCACCTTTCTGTGTGCATTTAAGTTTACTTAAAAATAATGCCTGCAAATCTCAAATGGTTCAGCCAAAATAGATCAGAAAATATATAAACAATTATACTTCAATTAAAAAAATGAATGGATGGATGGATGGATGGATGAGTGAGCAAGTGAGTGAGCAAGTGAGCTCATATGGCAAAAGTTAACAACTGCTGAACCTAGGTTCAGAGCATAAAAGTATTCATTGTACTCTTCTTTCAACTTATGCTTGTTAAATTAAAAAATGTTCAAGTAAAAAGAGTCACCATGCCTCTCAGCTCTATATTATTTATAACAAGTACCTGATATAATCTGACTTAAGAAAGGAAATTTTTTAAAATGTAATTTCTATACCCAGATTATGTTTTATAAAATAATAAAATACTCCATATATTTTCTATTTCTCATTAATAAACAGAGAAAGAGAGACAGACAGAAAGACAAAGAGAATCAGGCCAGGGCTGAGCGTTTCGCAGACCACACCTCCATGAACTCCACCAATAGTAGTTACTATCTACCTCTGAGTCTTGGTTTTATCATCAGTAAAATGATAATGATAATACTGACCTTAGAGGATGGTTTTGAACATTAAGGGACCAACTATATTTAAAAGGTTGCCTGTACAGTCAGACCAAGTACTGAATTCTTCCAATTTAACATACCAAACATTTATGGGCAACATATCATGAACACACAGTGATAACGGCAGTGACAGAGGTAAGCAAACATGCAGTAGAATAGCACACAATGCACCACAGATAAACAGACTGAGGGAGAACTGAGGATGGATATAAAGATGTCTTCCTAGCGGGGCTAGTAACTGACAATATACCTAAATGACAGGAAGAAGCTAGCTAGGATAAAAAGAATATGGGAAATGTATGCACCTGGATTAGGTTATTTCAGTATGCAGAGTGCTGCATTAAAGCTATGCAGAAAAGTGACCACGGGAAAGGGGGGTGTGTGTAGGAAGCACAGTGAACAACAAATACAGAGACACCAACATAGATATATCCTGTTTTTCCTACTAATAGCTGTATAGTTTGTGCCCTCACTTCCTTTAGGTTCTGCCCAAATGTTGCCTTACCAGGGACTATTTAAAACAGCACATCCCCTCCCCATCACAACCTATTCGTATTTATTATATATTCATTTACTGTCTGTCTCTCAACTACAGCTTAATACATTTTTTATTTTCCACTGTTGTATCCTCAGGGCTTAACACTGTATGACACATAAAGTTATTCAATAAAAGTTCTTGGATGAATAAATGATGGTTGCACACTGGGTTGAAGCCGGGTGATATTTAAATGCTGTGTAATTATGACTTGAAGAGAGAACAGAGACACCAGCAATACCCTTCAAAAGAGTTCCTAAGTGTTTTAGTATCATGAAAATCTCTGCCTCATTTTTTCTAAAAGAACTGAAAGTTACACCTGGCCCAGAAAAAAAGAGTTACCTCTTATTTTGGCAAGTATAACAGTAGTTACAGGAGAAGAGGAATAAATTGCTTGTTCAAGGAGATCCTTGGTTAAATTCCTCTTTAGAGCCTGAAAAACCCTGAGCCTCATCTTAAGTTTAATGATCACGATGTCTCCTCTCTTGGGTAAATAACTGGAATAATAAATTGTGATTAACTAACGTTCTCACAAGACAAATTAAACCTGATGAATGCGACAGAAAAATACATTTTTGCACCAAATAGAGAATACTTGCAAAGTTCCCAGGAAAACTTGGTCTGAAAAATCTGCCAGCTTTCTTGTTCAATGTTGCTACCAGAGACCAGAAAAGGATTTGCATAATAAACATAACTCATATGAAAAAATAAATTTGTAATTGGATGTCATATCTGTCAACCATTTCTATTCCATGAGACGTTCTAAAGGAGATGGGAAAGCTTCCACCGTCAAGAGCTGACACCAGGTTACAGACAAAACCCACTTTGTTTGCCCCTTTAAAAAGTGGGGACTGCGTTCTATGCCAATTTTTTTTTTAATGTCATGAGTAGAGGGTTAAAATCAGTGCAGTTTCTGATGTATCATTTTGTTTAGAGTAAAAATAAAAATAATAATGATAATAATAATAATTATTATTATTTGAACAAGACTCTACGTCTCTTAGGGCTAAAATTTCTACCACTGCTTATTTTTATGAACAAAAACAACGCTGACCATGAAATTGAAGTCACACCTGGCTTTGGCAAGTACATAATTCAATTGCCTCTGCAGGAGGGGGACATGAGGGATCAGAAGCCTTGTGGGGCAGGGAGGGGAGTAAAGTATTGGAATCGAAGGAAAAGGAAGAGTGGGAGAAGGGGGTTGCAAAAGTTCTGAGGCTAAAAGGGGGCGGGGAACAAGGTGGGAGGTAAAAGACAGGAAAAGAATCTGTGGTAGAGGGAATGACCCAGGCTCAGAAAGATCAGGAAGAGGATCTGGCATAATGAGGAGAGGTGAAGAATGACTAGGGATAAAAGGACTACGAGAGAAAGGGGAGGGGATGACGGCCTGCCATCTTCAGAGTGGGGGAGAGAAGACAGGCGACCGGAACCTAAGCGTCAGAAACATCCTTCACACAACGTACTCCGGGAATGAAAACTTCTTTCCGCCCCATGTTGAAGCAAGGAGGAAAGCTCCCCCGGGGTGTTTGGGGACTCACTTGTGAAAATTATCAGTCTCTTTCTTTACACTCACCTTGCCGAAGAAAGCCGCGACGCAACGATGGCGTGACCGGAAGTGCTATTTTCCTTCGTTTGGCGGAAGCCTAGCTTCCTCCGCCACGCCCCCTTTACCAGGCAACTTCCTGTGCCTCTCTAGCAATCTCTTACAATACTTTATCGCTCTGGCTCTCTCACCCTATCAGAAGCTGGATAGTGATGTAAACAGGCTGGGAGAGGGAATCAGTAAGTTTTTACAAATCCTAGCTCTCCTCATCCCAAGAACTGCATTATTTCAGCCAAACCCCACGTATCCAAATTTGTCACCTCGCCTCCTTGATTTACCCTTTGAAATACCTTCCTAACCCTAGTCCCTTAACTCTCGGATGTCTACAGTTACGTATTTGTCATACTGATATACTGTTTTCTGGCATACCATGTTGGAAAAAATTTTTCATTTTTTTTTAGTGGCATACTTTGATTTCAAGATCTTAAAAAATCTGAAGTCTGAATCTTTTTGTCTCAGAATGGTATCCAAAGAGTTACATGCCATACTCAAATTTCCAAATAAATAAGGGAAACTCATCTAGAAAGCATTCTTGTATATGTATATACCCCCCCCCCAAGAAAATGACAATTGACAAAATTTTTAATAATAAGAATAATTCTTACTGTGGTTAAAAGTTCAGTATTGAATTACCTATTGCCACTACTTCCAGAAAGCTCTTCTGGGCCCAAAGTCTGTACCCCAGTTCTTTTTTGTGGTTATTTTCAGTCAATCTACAAGAATATAGTGGGCATCTACCATGTCCCAAATACTATGCTACACCAATGAGCATTGTAATAGGAACCCCACAGCTTAGGAGCTAAAGGTGACATTTTAAATGCATAAGAGCCGGGGCGCCTGGGTGGCTCAGCCGTTTCGCGTCTGCCTTCGGCTCAGGTCATGATCCCAGGGTCCTGGGATCGAGCCCCACATCGGGCTCCCTGCTCAGCGGGAAGCCTGCTTCTCCCTCTCCCACTCCCCCTGCTTGTGTTCCTGCTCTCGCTATCTCTCTCTCTGTCAAATAAATAAAATCTTTAAAAAAATAAAAATAAAAATAAATGCATAAGAGCCTGGCATAAAATAGGTGATTATCAATGTTTGATGAATAAATAACCAAAATGTGGTCAGGGAAATGACAGGGGCCAGCACCAGGTCCTTACTTTTGCTGGTATTTTTATAGTTCATTTCAACATTTTAACTCATATTTTGTCACTCAACCAGCAGATTCTGAGCAACCACTCAGTGTAAGGTTCTGTTCCTGATATTGCTTATATAAAGAAAAATAAGACACAATCCTGGATTTCAAGGCCATCCAAACAGTGGGAGAAATGAACACATAAACAACTAACAGCATTATAATGTGACAAAATAATAGGTAGAGGAGGCAGTGTAGGAACTATGGTTATCCCATTGATTGGTGAATATTAAAAACCTGAAATATACCTTATCTCCTAAGGGGTGCTCAATGAAGACTTGTTTAATGTTGACTAGATTATTGAATGGACGAATGAAAGGGAAGAATGGCAGTGGACTTGAAGTATGGTGTGAAAGGAACAGTAATGAGTGATGAAGCTGAATGTAAGAAGAAGCCAGAGAAGGAAGGACCTTGCAAGCCATGTCATGGAGTTTGAGCTTAAGGGAAACAGAAATCCAAAGAAGAATTTTAAGCAAGAAAGTATATGCACTACTGGGTATTTACCCCAAAGATACAAATAATGTAGGGATCCAAAGGGGTACGTGCACCCTGATGTTTACAACAGCAATGTCCACAATAGCCAAACTGTGGAAAGAGCCAAGATGTCCATCGACAGATGAATGGATAAAGAAGATGTGGTATATATATACAATGGAATATTATGCAGCTATCAAAAGGAATGAAATCTTGCCATTTGCAACGACATGGATGGAACTGGAGGGTGTTATGCTGAGTGAAATAAGTCAATCAGAGAAAGACATGTATCATATGATCTCACTGATATGAGGAATTCTTAATCTCAGGAAACAAACTGAGGGTTGCTGGAGTGGTGGGGGGTGGGAGGGATGGGGTGGCTGGGTGATAGACATTGGGGAGGGTATGTGCTATGGTGAGCACTGTGAATTGTGTAAGACTGTTGAATCACAGATCTGTACCTCTGAAACAAATAATACATTATAAGTTTAAAAAAAAAGTATATGGTAATGTTTAAAACCAGAATATAGAAAATGGGTTATACTGGTGCAATCTGGAAGCAGAGAAGTTGATTTAGAGGATATTACAGTAATCAATTAATAAATACAGAAAATTAGGGGCTTATGCTATTAATAATTAATTATATTTGGGAATTGAGGTGGAAAAATTAGCCAGTGGATTATCAGAAGTCCAGAGGCATTGAAACCTGATCATTTTTCTTTGACTTCCTCCACAAAGTTTTGAAAAATTCATGCAACAAATATTTATCAAGCAGTTAATATGCACCAAGCTGTAAGGATAGAACCATGACCGAAATGGACAAAAATTTCTGCCCTCACATAAACTACATTCTTGTGGCAGATAATAAAATACTTAAGAAAATACATGCCAGAAATTGACAAGTACTATGAAGAAATAAAGCAAGTAAGTAGGATAGCAATGCACACGGGGGAGGGGGAGAAGATGGCCATTATGGAAAAGCTCACTGAAAGGGTGATATATGAATGTTTATAGACTTCATCCATTTCTCTCAGTCATCAGGATCACTTAGTTCAGACCCTCCATGTTTGTCCCCAAATCCCAACTCCTTAGCATGGTATACAAAAGCCTTGGTAGTCTAACTTGGTCTCTCTGTCTCTCCAGCCTCATCTCTCACCACTCAGCCTTTCCCACCCTAAGTCAAAGTCTCACACAAGTGCTTACAATTTGGAAAGTGTACTGAGATCTCAAATATGTGTGCTTTCACACCCTGCTATCTAGTATTCACCTTTCATAGATCAGCTGATATTTTAACTCTTTCATTAAGCCTTACTGACTCTTCCTTCCACTCCTTAACCAAAACCAGACAACTGTTCCTCTTCTCTGCTTCCACCATACATCCTGTTCTTATCACTTTATTTTATTCATTCAACAAACATTTGTTGGTCAACCACTGTGTGGTTGTCACTGTTCAAGGCAGTAGAGATACTTGCATAAACAAAGGAGTGGAAAAAAATCCTCCCACTTTTAAAACTTACATTTTAATGAGGAAGACAAGCAATAAACAAAATAGCATAATAAATATGGAACTTATAAAACAGTAGTTTTCAACTCTGGATGCCCATGAAAACTACATGCATTATTTTGTATATATCATATATTATAATAAAGATCTAAAGAATAATTTTATTTTTTATTTTTTTTTTTTTTTTAAAGATTTTATTTATTTTTCAACAGAGAGAGAGAGACAGCGAGAGAGGGAACACAAGCGGGGTAGTGGGAGAGGGAGAAGCAGGCTTCCCGCTGAGCAGGGAGCCCGATGCGGGACTCGATCCCAGGACCCTGGGATCATGACCTGAGCCGAAGGCAGACGCTTAACGACTGAGCCACCCAGGCGTCCCAAGATCTAAAGAATAATTTTAAACAGTTACCCAAAACTGACACAAAATGATATACAATAAAAACTTTCCACCTTATACCTGGCCCCTAGTCACCTCGTAAGTTTCTTAGTTATTCTTTCAAAGATATTTTATACATACGCAAGCAAACACATGTATATGTATTTTTTACATTTTTACCAAACAACAACATATAATACAAACTATTTTGCACCAAGGTTTTTTTACTTAACTATATATATAGGCATGTGTTTCACCTTGTTAAATAAAAAGATTTGTCATTTCTTAAAATTACATATAGTAAATTACTTTTTTGGTGTGAACAGTACTATGAATATTAACACATGCATAGATTCATGTAACCACACCACAGTCAGGATATAGAACAATCCCATAACCCCCAAAAGTATGATACCCTGTTTTAGTCACACAGTCTTCCTCACCCAAAAACCCTGGCAAAGACTCCTGTTCTCTTTCAATCTAGTTTCTACTTTTCTAAAATATCATATATATGGAAGCATAGAATAAGTAACCTTTTGAGACAGGCTTCTTTTACTTAGGATAACACCTTTGAGATTCATCCAAGTTGTTACATGTATCAATTGTTCATTAGTTTTTATTTCCAAATAGTATTTCATTGTATAGATGTATCAGAGGTTGTTTATCCATTCACCAATTGAAACATTTGGGTAATTTCCACTTTTGGAGATGATGAGTTAAAAGGCTATAACATTTATATGCAGGTTTTTGTATGAACATAGTTTTAATATCTCAAAAGAAAGGCCTAGGAGTAAGATTGCTCATAAATTGTTATGGTATCTGGATGTTTAACTTTATAAGAAACTGCCAAAATGTTTTCCAAAGTGGCTGAAGCATTTTGCATTCCTACCAGCAATGTGTGAGTTCTAATTGCTCCATGTCCTTGCCAGCACCTGGTATTCTTCATATTTTTTTTAAAGTTTTTATTTATTTAAGTAATTTCTACACCCAACATGGGGCTCGAACTCACAAGCCCGAGATCAAGAGTCACATGCTCTTCCAGCTGAGCCAGCCAGGCGCCCCTTCATACTTTTCTTAATGTTAATTATTCAAATAGGTATGTGGTAGGTAGAATCTCTGTGGCTTTAGTATGCACACTATTTGTTAAAAGGACTATTTTTTCTCCATTGAAACAGCACCTTTGTAAAAAATCAGCTCACCATATTTGTATTGGTCTATTTCTAAGTACTTTATTCTTTTCCACTGATGTATATGTCCCCCTTTTACCAATACCACACTGTCTTGATAACTATAGTTTTAAAGTGAGTTTTAATCTCAAGTAGTGTAATCCCTTCACATTTATTCTTCTTTTTCAAAATTGGTTTAGTTATTCTAATTCCTTTGATTTTTCCTATATGTTATGGAATCAGCTTTTCTATAACTACAAAGAATCTTGTGGTTTTGGTGTAAATTGTGTTAAATCTAGATTAATTTGGGGATATTCTTCATTTCTGTAGATCCTACAAATCCATGAATACGAGATTCCTCCATTTCTTTAGATCTTCCTAGATTTCTTGAATCAGTGTTTTATAATTTTCAACATGCAGATTGTGTTTACTTTTTGCTAAATTCACACCTAATTGTTCTTTTTTTGAGTTATCATAAGTTGTATTGTCTTCTTCAATTTTGTTTAATTGTTGGAGCTATTGTAAATTTTTTTAAAATTTCTTACTGATTTTTAGATATATGATAGATTTTGTGTATTGACTTACATCCTGAGTTTTTGTTAAACTCACTTGATATTTCTAAGGGTTTTTGTTTTGTAGATTTTGGGGGAATTTTTTCTGGACAAATATGTTGTCTGAATGTAAGGAAAGTTTTTTCCCCTTTCCAATTAGTATTAATGTTGTTTCTTTTTCATGAGTAATTGCACTGTTTAGGACTTCCACTACAATGTTGAATAGGAGTGGTGAGAAGAATCTCTGCTTTGTTCCAGAAATTAAAGGGAAAGCATTCAGTTTTCCAGTATTAAGTAAAGCTGGAGTGGCTATAATATTAGAAAAAAATAGACTTTAAAACAGAAAATTTTATTACAAGTAAAGAAAAACATTTTATAATGATAACAGAGTATATCCCTCTATAAGATATTAAAATTACAAACACAGATGCATATCCGCCTAAAACCAGAACCCCAAAGAAGAGAAACAGAAAGTTATAGAACTTAAGAGTGTTATGGAGAATTCAACAATAGTTGGAAACTTTAATACTCCACTTTCAGGAATGTATAGGACAACAAAGCAGAAGATTGAAAAGGAAATAGAAGACTTGAACAACAATATAAAGAATCTCGGCTTAATAGTATACTCCCCTCCGAAAAGGCAGAATACATATTCTTTTCAAGTACACATGGAACATTCCCCAGGATAGACAATATGTTAGGTCACAAAATAAGCCTCAATAAATTGAAAATCAACAAAACAAAAAAATTGTTTCTCTGAAAAGACCAACAAAATTCATAAATCTTTAGCTAAACTGACCAAGAAAAAAGAGAAGACTCAAATTACTAAAAGGAGTGATGACAGAGCAGTTGTTACTACAGACTTTAAAGAAAGAGAAAGAAAATAAGAGAATACTATGAATAACTGTTTGCCAATAAATTAGATAGATTAGGCAAAATGGGCATATTCTTAGAAAGAAACAAACTACTGAAACAAATTCAAGAAGTAGAAAATCCAAAGAAGACCCATAACAACTATAGCGCAATCTCTATATTTGTAATTTAAAAAACTTCCCACAAGAAAAAGTCCATGTCCAAATTCACTGATAAAGTCTACCAAACTTTTAAATAACTAATTACAATCAATACCTATTCTTTACAAATTGTTACAGAAAATAGAAGAGAAACATTTTCCAAATTCTGTAAGGCTGGTATTTTCCTGCTAACAAAAGTAGACAAAACCATGACAAGAAAAGGAAACCACAGGCCTTTATTCCAAAATCCTCAGTAAAATACTATCAAACCAAACCCACTGACATATATAAAGAATTATACCCCATGAGCAAGTGGAATATATCCAAGAAATGCAAAGTTGGTATAACATCTGAAAATCTATTAAAGTAAAACAGTATATCAATAAAATAAAGGACAAAAACCAAATAATCATTTGGACAGACACAGAAAAAGAAAACATTTGACAAAATCCAGCACCCTTTCATGATAAAAATAAAAAACATCAAACTAGGAATAGAATGAAGCCTCCTGACCCTACCTCATATTATATATAAAAATTAGCACAAAGTGGACCATAGACCTAAATATAAGTGCAGAAGCTATACAAATCTTAGAAAAAAATATAGGAGTAAATCTTTGTGACTACAAGTTAGGCAAAGCCCTCTTAGATATGATACAAATGTCCAAATAACAAAATAAAAAACTAATAGGTAAATTTTGACTTACCAAAATTAAAACCTTTCATGCTTCAATGGATACCATCAAGAAAGTGAAAAGAAAACACTCAAAATGGGAGAAAATGTTTGTAAATTGTATATCTGATAAAGGACTTGTGTATGTAATATATAAAGAATTTATACAACTCAAAAACAAATAACCCAACTTAAAAAATGGGCAATGGATCCAAATGGACATTCCTCAAATGGCCAGTGAATACACGAAAAGATGCTCAACATCATTAGCCATCAGGAAAATGCATATCAAAGCCATGAAGAGAGGAATGATAAATATAACCTAGCCAGTCATTCAGACTGCCCACCAGCCCTGCCTCAAGGACCCAAAGATTGAGTTTTAGGGAAAGATTATGGTAATAAAAGCAGAATACAAAATAAAAGGAACCATAACAGCTCCTTGAGGATGGGATCCGAGATAGTTCTGAGATAATTTTGATAATGATCAAGGCGAGAAAACCTGGGGGCATAAGAAACCTCCCTAGGTTCATTCAATGCCATTTAGGTAGAATTTGTCAAGGACTGAAGTTTCTGAAGACTAAGTGAAAGCAGAATTAAAGGAATATTCCTTTTTAAGTGTTATTTTATTTCTTGGTTGCTGAGGTCTAGGAAACATGAAATATTGGTAATTGGCAAACAAAAAAATCATAAACTCAGAAAAGAACATCATGTCTTTAAAAATAGTTTTTGGCTTATTATGTAGACAAAAAAAGATGAAAAAGAGGAATTTATTATTTTTTTCCTGATCAAAGTCATAATCATAATTCCATTAGCACCACTCACCTTTGCTACCGTCTTTTGATATTCTACTATGTGAATGATAAACAACTGATAACAATGAGATTGGGGTGGGTTTTAGTATAAAACTGGAAAAATCTGTATATTTAGGTAGGCCCAGTACTTTGGGAAAAAAGTGTTTGCGAGAATGTGGAGAAAAGGGAACCCTCTTGCACTTAGTGGGAATGTAAATTGGTTCCACAACTATGGGAAATAGTATGAAGGTTCCTTGACTATTAAAAATAGAATTACCGTATGATCCAGCCATTCCACTTCTGGGTATTTATCCAAAGAAAACAAAATCACTAATTTGAAAAGATCTATGCACCCCCATGTTCATTGCAGCACTATTTACAATAGCCAAGATATGCAAGCAATTTAAGTGTCTATCAAGGGAAAAATGGATAAAGAAGATGTGTGATACACACACACACACACACACACACACACACACACAGGAATACTATTCAGCCATAAAAAAAGAAGGAAATTTTGCCATTTGCAACAATATGGATGGACCTTGAGGGCATTATGCTAAGTGAAATAAGTCAGACAGAGAAAGACAAATACCATATGATCCCACTTACAGTGAAATTTAAAACAAAACAAAAACCAAGCTCACAGACACAGAACAAACTGGTTGTCAGAGGCAGAGGGTAGGGGATGGGCAAAATGGGTGAAGGGGGTCAAAAGGCATAAACTTCCAGTTATAAAATAAATATGTTATAGGATGTAATGTAAGCATGGTGACTATAGTTAATAATACTGCATTGCATTGAAAGTTGCTCAGAGAGTAAATCTTAAAAGTCCTCATCACAAGAAAAAAATTTTGTAACTATGTATAATGATGGATGTTAACTAGACTTGTGGTGATCATTTCACAATATATATGTATACTGACTCATTATGCTGTAGGGCTGAAACTAATATAATGTTACATGTCAATTATACCTCAATAAAAAAATAAAGCAAAAAATTCACTCTATTTTGTAATGGCCATCTGTAAAAAAAAAATAGAGAATATATGACATGAGACTACTTGTAGAAGACAGGGATTTATAGTTGAAGTGCAGCAGCAATAAAATTACATGGCTTTATCCCGACTGTAGTGTAAGTTTCCTCATGGTCAAAGTGAAATAACAAAGTGTTTAGCTTCCAGTAAAGCAACAATGGAGGGGGATGAGGGAGCCTTCTAGAAGTGCTTGAAAATTTTAATATCTTGATGGTGATTGCACAGATATATAAATAATTGAGCTGTACACACATGAGTAGTGCATATTACTGCTTGTAAAATACCTCAATTTAAAAGGCATTTATAAAAAAGAACAGATGCTTTCACTTATGGGCAATATGAAGTAAAAAAGATCAGATTTACCCTCATAGCTGAGACAACAAAAAATGTTTCAAATCATATGAAACATCAGTTTTCAAGACACTGGAGATCCAGAGATTGAGATATGGAAACAAATGAGGTGAGTTCAAAGATTTCCCCAGTTGATTGTCTTGAGAGATTTTTCTGTGCTATGGTGCAGAGAAGGAGAATTGAAGAAAAGACTGATGGACTCCCTGCATTGAGAAGATAGAGATGAGTGTCCAGAAAGACATAGATGGCTAGAATTTTCAGGAGAGAGTACTAAAGAGGAGAAACTGCATAGAGGTAAAACCCCAGATACCTACAAAGATTCCCCTTTAGCATTCAGCTAAGGACTGATCAGAACACACATTTGAGGAAAGTACCCTCAAGGCAAGGTAGAAAATCACCCTTTGGATTAGAGCTAACAGTGTCTGGGGTGAATGCAGAGCCAGAAACAATGCCTGTTCACACCAGCTACACTAGAAAACCTCAAAATTCATTGGGCATTGGGTAAAGTACACAGAAGGGTGGCTTTGGTAAGGGAATAATTAGACCTATATTGAACACTATTCCGGTCCTGTAACAAAACTTAAAAGCATGACTCAAAAGGATCAAAGTATTTCCGGGTACCTTAACGTGTCCCAGAACTATGTCAAGAATATTTAAAGGAATACAGACATATTCAGCATTGAACAAGGTAAAATCTACAATGTCTGGCTAATATCTCACTAAACATTACAAAGAATGAAAAGAATACATAAAAATACAAATTATATCGAGGAGAAAATTAAAACAATTGGAACTGATCCAAGGCTGACAGAGATGTTAGAATTAGGAACCATAGACATTTAAAGACATTATAACTATGTTCCATCTGTTCAGAAAATTGAGTAGAGACATGGAATATATATAAAAAGACCCAAATAGACATTCTGGAGATGAAAACTAAAATTTGTTCGATGTAAAATATGATGGATAGAATTAATGGCAGATTAGGCACTGCAGAAAAAAAAAGATTAATGTAGTTGATGACATAAACTATCCAAAATAAAACACAGTAGAAAAAATGAATTCTACAAAATGAACAGAGTGTCAGTGAGATCAGTGAATTGTGGGACAATTTACCAAGTGACTACTGGATGGATAATTGGAGTGTCTGAAAGAGGAAAGGGGAAGGAGAGAGAAAAAAAACTGAAGAAATAATAGCTGAAGATTTCTAAATTTGATGAAAACTATAAACATAAAGAAACAGGAAGATAAATTCCAAGCACAAGAAAAATGAAGAAAATTACAACTGTGTATATTATGATCAAATTGCTTAAAACCAGTGAAGAAGAGAAAAATTTTAAAACATCCAGAGATAAAAGCCATGTTATGTCTGGAGGAACAAAAATAACGATACATCTTATTTCCCCTTGGAAACAACGCACACAAGACAGTGAAGAAACATTTTTAACATACCGAAAGAAAAAAAAAGTCAAGGTAAAATTCTATACTGACAAGAATATCTTTTGATAGTGAAGGTAAAATAAAGACATTTTTTTCAGACTTACAAAAGCTGAAATAATTTATTACTGGCAGGCCTGTACTATAAGAAATGTTAAAGAAAGTGCTTCCTGCAGAACGAAAATGATAGCAGATAAAAATATAGAAAGGAATGAAGAGGGCCAGAAATGGTGTGATATTGCTATTTATAATAAATACATATTGGTCTTTGTCCACTATTCCTGGCACATATTTCCTAAAATCCTTATAATTTCTTAAGAGCCATAGGGACATCCTTTGTTATAATATTTGGTCTGTTGTCCTTAGTTCCTGAAATAGCTTCAGAATATAAAGGTGAAGTGGATGTCTTTTGTTATTCGTAACAAACCCCTTTCAACAACACCTGAGATTATGTTAATGAGGTGACTTTTGGAAAGCTTCTAGGGATGGAGGCTGGTTGCCAGGGGAACCAAGCCTGATAACAGGGTTGGAACTTTCAGTTCTATCTACCCTCCCCAACCTGTGGGAAAGGGAGAGGGGCTGGAGATTGAGTTCAGTCACTTACAGCCAAAGATTTAATCCATCATGCCTATGTAGTAAAGCCTCGATGAAAACCCAAATGGATGGGTTCAGAGAACTTCCAGGTTGGTGAATATTTGGAGATGTGAGAATTGTGTGCCTGGAGAGAGCATGGAAACTGTCCTGTGTATCTCTTCCATCTGGCTGTTCCTGAGTTATATCCTTTTATAATAAACCAGTAATCTAGTAAGTAAGTGTTTTCCTAAGTTATGTGAGCTGGTTTAGCAAATTAATCAAACTCAAGGAGGGGGTCATGTGAAACTCCGATTCACAGTCAGTTGGTCAAAAGCATAGGTAACAACTTGGACTTGCTATTGGTGTCTGAAGTTATGGGGGGGGGGCAGTTCTGTGGGACTGAGCCTTTAACCTGTGGAATTAAATTGTAGGAAACTCAACTGGTTAAGAATTGTTTGGTATGGGGGAATGCCTCCCTACACACACACATACACACACATACACACACACATCTGGTGTTAGAAGTGAAGTAGTATTGTAGTAGAGTATTGAGAGTGGAGGAGACACACAGAAGGGTGTTTTTCTTCTGGAAATGGTAACAAAATGGATAAGAAAGTGTTTTTCTTATTTAAAGCTCTTTAAAAGAAAATTGAATGTTTAGACAAAAATAATAATATGTATTGTAAGTTTTATAACATATGTAAAAGTAAAATGTATACAACAATGGAATAAAGGTCAAGAGGCAAGAATGGGCAAGCTATTTTAAAGATCTTATATTGTACCCAAACTGGTATAATATTGCTTGAACGTAGACTACAGTAAGTTAAAAACGCATGCCATAAATCCAAGACTGACCACTAAAAAAATAAATAAATAAATACATACATAAATAAATAAATAAATAAATAAGTTATAGGTAATAAGCTGACAACAAGGATAAAATGAATTCAGAAAAATACTTGACTAATGGAAAAGAAGGCAGAAAAAGAGAGAAAAAAGAACAGAAAACAGTAAGACTAATAAAAGATAGAAAAATACTAGACTCAAACCAAACCATATCAATAATGACAAAATATAACTGGTCTGAACATTCCAGTTTAATGTCATAGATTGGCAGATTGGATAAAAATGAAACAACTATCCGCTGCCTATAAGAGGTACACTTTACTTTTAAAGACACAAATAGAATAAACATAAAAGATTTGATAAAAATATACCATGTTAACTCTAGTGTAAAGAAGAGACAAAGTAGATTTTAGGGCAAAGAATATCACCACGTTAAAATAAGGATATTTAATAATGATAAATTAGTCAATCAGATAGAGAACATAACAATTATGTTTATCTACCTAATAATAGAGCATCAAAATACATGGAGGAAAACCTGATAGAACTGTTGTGTTAGGATAAAACCCAATCCTCCTCCAGTATTTCTCCTTTATTCTCACGGTACTAACACACTCATAACACTTCTGACACCAGATGTGTGTGGGGTTTTCCCAAACAAGCAATTCTGCTACACCAGCTGGGTGTCCTACGATTTAACTCAGTTCAAGTCAGTTCTGACACTATCTACCTGAAGATAGCATCAGGTATGCAGGTTAAGAACTCAGGCCCACAAGACCTGTGCTTCTGACTAATGGATTATAAATCTGAGGCTCCCACAACCCCCTCTTTGGATTCGATTAATTTGCTACAGTGACTCACAAGACTCAGGGAAACACTTATGTTTACCAATTTACTTATTTTTTAAAAATTGTATTTATTTATTTGATATATATAGAGAGAGCATGAGCAGGGGGGTGGGGTGGGGCAGAGGGAGAAGCAGGCTCCCCACTGAGCAGGGAGCCCGACGTGGGACTCAATCTCCTGACCCCGAGATCATGAGCTGAGCTAAAGGCAGCTGCTTAACCAACTGAGCCACCCAGGCGTCCCTATTTACCAGTTTATTAAAGGATATGATTGAAGATACAGAGGAACAGTCAGATGGAGAGATACATAGGATGAGGTCTGGGATGGTCCTCAGCACCAGAACTTCTATCCCCATGGAGTTGGGGTGCATCACCCTCTTGGTATGTGGATGTGTTCACCAACCTAGAAGCTCTTTGAATCCCATACTTATTGGGATTTTATGGAGACTTCCTCACATAGGCATGGTCAATTATTAACTCCATTTCCAGCCCTCATCCCCTTTCTGGAGGATGGGGATGGGGTGGATAGGGCTGCAAACTCCAAGCTTCTAATCTTAGCTTGGACTTTCTGGTGACCAATCACCATCCAGGATCCCACTTAAAGTCACCTCACTGGAACAAAAGATGCTCCTAGTGTTGCAGGATTGCAGGGTTCTTGTTTCACAGAGTCCAAGAATGAATCTCACGGACACAAAAGGGTGAAGTGAAGTGTAAGTTTATTAAGTGAAGGTGAGAGCAGAAAGGAAAGACAAAAGCTCTCTAGAGTGAGAGGGGTCCCGAATGGGTTGCCACTGAGGGCCTTTAGAGGCAGTCTTTTATTGAGAACTGACTGGGAAGCTTGTGGCCTTGAGATTCTTGTGCCATCTTGGTTTGTTTCTTTATCTCTTGTTGCATTCTGTCTCAGCGTCTCCACCTGCCAGGAATAGTTTCAGAACCTAGTCAGAGGAATCAGGGGCCTCCTCTCTCTTCTGCCTATACCTTAATCCCTTCCCTATTCATGGGACAGGACCTGTGGGCAGAAAGGGCTATACTGGGATTGTGAGGGGTGACTGATTGTATACTTTTTTATTAGTGGGGGTTAGGGATAGTGCAAATCTCCAAGAATCTGGAAGCAAGTCTTCAGGACCTTGAGGGGCCAACTGCTGCCAAGATCAGGTTCCTTTTAAACATTAAGTCACTAAGGCAGCCACGAGTTCCTTGAGGAAGGTCACACCCTGCATGTTTCAGGTATCTATCAGTGGGTTGCAAGCTGTAAGGAGATTTTAATTTAAGCTACATTTCTTTTGCCTTTGTTTCCCACATCACTAGTCCTTTTATCACTTGAGAATTTGCAAGGGTTTCAGGAGCCCAGTGTCTGGAACCAGGGTCAAAGAGCAAGTATTATAACAAAAGATGCTCCTGGTATTCTTATCACTTAGGAATTTACAAGGGTGTTAGGAGCTCTGTGCCAGAAACTGGGGCCTGAAACCAATATATATTTTTTCTATTATCTCACAACTGCAATGTGAAATATTCAAATCCACAATTATAGTCAAGGACTTCAATACTCTTCTCTCATATCTGATAGAAAATGTAAGCAGAAAATCATCAAGGATATGAAGCAGACTTGAACAACACAATCAACCAGCTAGACTTGATTGACATTTATAGAACACTCTACTGAGCAACAGTAGAATATACATTCTTCTCAAGTACACGTGGAACACTTAACAATATGAATAATATTCTGTGGAATAAAAACAAGTCCAAATAGAGGCTCCTGGGTGGCACAGAGAGAGAATTAATTCCAAAGTAAGCAGAAGAAAGGGAATAATAAAGATCAAAGTAGAAACTGATGGAAGAGAAAAAAATTAAAACAATGGAAGATCAGTGAACCCAAAATCTGGTTCTATGAGATCAATAAAATTGATAAATCTCTAATCAAAGTGAAAAAAAGAAAATTCAATGACCATTTATATCTAAATGGGGCAGCAGTTACTGAGTTTTGACTTCTTCCACTAGGGAATGCAAACATCATGTTACTGGTGCTTCTAATTGTGAAGAGAAGTTGCAAGTTCTCATTTTTATGTGAAATTTGATTTTTAAATGTTGGCCATCAATTCAAAAATTTTCAGCATTATGAGGGCCAAACACAATCCATCTGTAGGCTTCCAGGCACTATGTAATTATGGGATAAACATTTTAAGTAGAAGTTGAGAACTGAGATACTTCATTTCTTACAGAAAATTACTAGAAATTCTAGCTGTAATGTTGAATTTTTGTGTAATTAGATAATTTAATACACTTGCACCTTGTTTTATCTAGTCTCAACCCCATAGTTCTCAATCTTGACAGCATAAATTACCTGGGGAGCTTTTTAAAAATTTATTATTTATTTATTTATTTATTTTTAAAGTTAAATTCAATTAATTAACATATAGTGTATTATTAGTGATTCATCAGTTGCATATAACATCCAGTGTTCATTACATCAAGTGTCCTGACCTGGGGCGCTTTTAAAAATATGAAAGACTAGGCCTGCCTGACTGGCTCAGTCAGTAGAGTGTGCCACTCTTGATCTCAGGGTTATAAATTCAAACCCCACATTGGGTATAAAGATTATTTAGAAATACAAACCTTTAAAAAAGAGTTTAAGAAATACTGAAGACTAGATCACACCACCAGAGATTCTAATTTGATTTGTCTGAGGTGAAGCTGGGGCAATTGGATTTTTTAAAAAGTATTTAGGTGTTTCTAACTTGCAGATAAAGTACCTTTGGCATAGACTGAGATAAGAATGAGTGCTTAGTAGGACAAATTACCTATTGAATACCCAGGAAAAGGAGGATACAATTTGCTCAAGGGAAACTCAGTTTTCATTACTTCTCTTTAGTCCCAAACTAATCTCTTTTAGGGTGGTTTTTCAACTTGTGCTCAAATAAGTTGTCTACATTAACTTTCTTGATGATCACCAAACGTTCCTTCATTCATTCATCCATTTATTCAATGTTTTGTACATTGCATTTAAATCCTGGGATTCAAAGAAAATAAGATTTAATTCCTTGGGTTTTACATGTCACTATCTAGTAAAGGGAGTGAACATGTTTAACAAATCTTCTTTGTTATAATCTACTGTGTCCTAAGTCATTGCTCTTCGGCATGCAGTCAGTTCTTGTTTTCCACTGCAATTTCTACCATCATCATGGGCAACTTCAAGATTTTTTTAGATTGTTCATCCAAATTTAGCTTCAAAGCTCCTTGATGCCCACAACTCCAATAGCCATTAATTCTATCCACCTTAAACTCCAACTCTATGACTTTTACTATGGATCATACATTACAACTTAATATAATTTGTCTCTCAATATTCACCAGTGATAATTTTCTTCAAAATTGATACCTTTCTATCTCTTTTACCTCTACTACTTGGTACTGTTAGCCTATGTCCCCTTCTTCTTGATGTCCTCTCAGGAGCATCATACTTTAGGTACCATACTTTATTTCAAGGACAAATCCAATTGATTAGTAATGATGTCTGAAGCAGTATGTCAAAAATTTTAAGGCCATATCTGAGATCAAGTAGTAGTGTCTGCCAATGGATATAGGAAAGAGGGTGTCAGCATACTTGCCTCCTAGCTTTAACACTGTATTCCCAGACATCAGCGTTAACAAAATCACACATGTAACAATTAGATACAAAATTCTGACATCAGCTACCACATTTCAAGCTTTTGAACTCACAGCATTTTGGTAACCCTACCCCTGTTTCATTTATCTTATAAGAGCTATAGCTCTTAGAGTAGCTATTTGTATATCCATTATATCCTTACTTTTTTATTATTATGTTCAGTTAGCCAACATATAGTACATCATTAGTTCTTGAGGTAGTGTTCAACAATTCATTAGTTGCTTATAACACCAGTGCTCATCACAAGCTCCTTGAAAACAAGAACCATGGCTTACTCACTTCTGTACCCCTTGCAGTGCTTGGGATGATACAAAAATGACAATAGAAACTACATTTATTGGGTGCCAGGCACTGTGATAAAGCATCTTAATTAACAAAATGATCTAATTTAAGTATCACAACTGCCTTGAGCAATGGGTGCTATCTTTTCCACAGTATTACAGATGATGAAACTGAGTCTCAAAGAGGTTAAATGACTTGTCTGGGTCAATTAAAACTTGGACTAGAATCTAGGCCTGACATCAATACCCATGATCTTTATGCTGTACTCAAAATTTGCAGAACCATGAGTCTCCATGGACTGGGAGTGTGGGCTCTGGAATCTCTGCCACCATGTGGAGGCTGAGACAGCCAGGAACACGTGCATAGTGCCAGCAGTTCATGCCTATGAGAGCATGAGCCACAGAGGCATGAGGGCTGCATGGATGGAGGGCCGTGGATAGGTGGAGGACTGCGGTGCAGTTTGGCTTGAAGAGCAGCTGGGCAAGGTGTGAGGCAACTGCTGGTCTGCTAAGGGGCTGGCAAGCACTGGACTCCCTGAGTCAGAAGTGGATTTTGCCCTGTGCCATAGAATCATGCTTCACGTTCACACCTTAATGGTGCAGATGACTGGTGCCAGAGTTGAAAGTGACTTGCCCAAGGTCACCCAGTGTAATGTTGAAGCTCAGGAATACCTGTGTGAAATGTCACAGCCACATTTGTGATTTTATGAGACATCAAAGAAAATGAAAACAGGGGGAAATTTCTCCAAAGGTACTTCATACTGGATACCAGAGAAGATAGTTATTTTTTAAGTTTTTATTCAAATTCTAGTTAGTTAACACACAGTGTAATAGTTTCAGGATCCAATATAGTGATTCAACACTTCCAGACAACACCTGGTGCTCATCACAAGTGCACTCCTTAATCCCCATCACCTATTTAAACCATGCCCCCACCCCCCTCCCCTCTGGTAACCATCAGTTTGTTCACTATAGTTAAAAATCTATCTCTTGGTTTGCCTCTCTCTCTCCTTTTGCTTTTGCTCATTTCTTTTGTTTCTCAAGTCCCACATATGAGTGAAATCATACGGCATTTGTCTTTCTCTGACTGACTTATTTCACTTAACATAATATTCTCTAGCTCCATTCACGTCATTGCAAATAGCAAGATTTCACTCATTTTTATGGCTGAGTAATATTCTATTGTATGTATGTACCACATCCTCCTTATCCATTCATCAGTCAATGGACACTTGGGCTGTTTCCATAACTGGACTATTGAAAGTAATGCTGCTATAAACATAGGGGTGCATGTATCCATTTGAATTAGTATTTTTGTATTCATTGGGTAAATATCCAGTAGTGCAATTGGTGGATCCTAGGATACTTCTATTTTTAGCTTTCTGAGAAATCTCCATACTATTTTCCACAGTGGGGGCACCAGTTTGCATTCCCACCAACAGTGTAAGAGGGTTCTCCTTTCTCCACATCCTCACCAACACCTGTTGTTTCTTGTGTTGTTGATTTTAGCTATTCTGACAGGTGTGGGGTGATATCTCATTATAGTTTTGATTTGTATTTCCCTGATGATCAGTGATGTTGAGCATCTTTTCATGCATCTGTTGGCCATCTGTATGTCTTCTTTGGAAAAATGTCTTTTCATGTCTTCTGCCCATTTTTAATTGGATTATTTATTTTTTGAGTGTTGAGTTTTATAAGTTCCTTATATATTTTGGATACTAATCCTATATTGGATATGTCATTTGCAAGTATCTTCACCCATTCCATTGGTTACCTTTCAGTTTTCTTGGTTGTTTCCTTTGCTATGCAGACGCTTTTTATTTTTATGAAGTCCCAATAATCTATCTTTGCTTTTGTTTCCCTTGCCTCAGGAGATATATCTAGAAAGAAGTAGCTATGGCCGATGTCAAAGAGGTCACTGCCTATGTTCTTCTCTAAAATTTTCATGGTTTCAGGTCTCACATTTAGGTCTTAATCCATTTTGAACTTATTTTTGTGCGTGGTGTAAGAAAGTTGTTAAGTTTCCACTCTTTTGCATGGTGCTGTCCTGTTTTCTGAACATCATTTGTTCAAGAGATTGTCCTTTTCCCTTTGGATAATCTTTCCTTCTTCATTGAAGATTAATTGACAATATAGTTGTGGGTTTATTTCTGGGTTTTCTATTCTGTTCTGTTGATCAATTTGTTTATATTTGGACCAGCACATACTGTTTTGATGACTACAGCTTTGTAATATATGTTGAAATCCAGAATTGTGATGACTCCAGCATTGCTTTTCAAGTTTGCTTTGGCTATTTGGGGTCTTTTTTGGTTCCATACAAATTTTAGGATTGCTTTTTTTAGCTCTGTGAAAAATGCTGGTGATATTTTGATAGGGGGTGCATTGAATGTGTAGATTGCTTTGGGCAGTACAGACATTTTAACAATATTTGTTCCTCCAATCCATGAGCATGGAATGTCTTTCCATTTCTTTGTGCCTTCTTCAATTTCTTTCATCAGTGTTTTATAGTTTTCAGAATACAGGTCTTTCACCTCTTTGGTTAGGTTTATTCCTAGGTATTTTATGGTTTTGGGTGCAATTGTAAATGGGGTTGATTCCTTGATTTCTCTTTCTGCTGCTTCATTATTGGTGTATAGAAATGCAACAGATTTTTGTACGTTGATCTTGTATCCTGCAATATTACTGAATTTGTGTATCAGTTCTAGCAGGTTTTGGTGGAGTCTTCAGGGTTTTCTATATAGAGTATCATGTTATCTGCAAATCATTACAATTTTACTTCTTCCTTGCCAATTTGGATGTCTTTTATTTTTTTCTTGTCTGATTGTTCTGGCTAAGACTTCCAGTACTATGTTAAATAATAGTGGTGAGAGTGGACATCCCTGTCATGATCCTGACCTTAGAGGAAGAGCTCTCAGTTTTTCCCCATTTATGATATTCACTGTGGGTTTTTCATATATGTCCTTTAGTAATGTTGAGGTAAGTTTCCTCTAACCACACTTTTTTGAGGGGTTTTTATCACGAATGGATGTTGTACCTTGTGAAATGATTTTTCTATATCTATTGAAAGGATCATATAGTTCTTATCCTTTCTTTTATTAATGTTGTATATCACGTTGATTGATTTGCAAATATTGAAACACCCTTGCAACCCAGGAATAAATGTCCCTTGATTGTGGTGAATGATTCTTTTAATGTGCTGTTGCATTCAGTTTGCTAGTATTTTATTGAGAATTTTTGCATTCATATTCATCAGGGATGTTGGCCTGTAGTTCTCTTTTTTAGTGGAGCCTTTACTTGATTTTAATATCAGGGTAATGCTGGCCTCATAGAATGTATTTGGAAGTTTTCCTTCCTCTTCTAGTTTTTGGAATAGTTTTATGAGAAAAGGTATTAACTCTTCTTTAAATGTTTGGTAGAATTTGCCTGTGAAGCCATCTGGCCCTGGACTTTTGCTTGTTGGGCGGTTTTCATAACTGATTAAATTTCTTTGCTGGTTATCAGTCTGTTCAAGTTTTCTATTTCTTCCTGCTTCAGTTTTGAGAGTTTATATGTGTCTAGGAATTTGTTCATTTCTTCCAGGTTGTCCAATTTATTGGCATATAGTTTTTCATAATATTGTCTTATAATTGTATTTCTGAGGTGTTGGTTGTTATTTATCTTCTCTTATTTGTGATTTTATTTATTTGGGTACTTTCTCTTTTCTTTTTGATAAGTCTGGCTAGAAGTTTACCAATGTTATTAAGTTTTTTCAAAGAACCAGCTCCTAGTTTCATTGATCTGTTCTATTGTTTTTTTAGTTTCTATATCATTTATTTGTACTCTGATCTTTAATACTTCTTTCCTTCTGCTAGCTTTAAGCTTTGTTGTTCTTTTTCTAGCTTCTTTAGGTGTAAGTTGTTTATTTGAGATTTTACTTGCTTCTTCAGGTGGGCCTCTATTTCTATATATTTCCCTCTTAGGACAACTTTTGCTGCATCTAAACGGTTTTGGACCATTGTGCTTTAATTTTCATTTGTTTCCATGTATTTTTTATTTCTTCTTTGATTTCCTGGTTGGCCCATTCATTGTTTGGTAGCATGTTGTTTAACCTCCATGTATTTGTGGTCTTTCCAAAATTTTTCTTTGGGTTGATTTCTAGTTTCATAATGTTGTGGTTAGAAAAGATGAATGGTGTGATGTCAATCTCTTTGTATTTGTTTCGACCCGGTAGGTGATCTGTTCAGGAGAATATCCCATGTACACTCGAAAAGAATGTGTGTTCTGCTACTTTAGGATGGAATGTTCTGAATATATCTAAGTCAATCTGGTCCAGTGTGTCATTCAAAGCCATTGTTTCCTTGTTGATGTTGTGTTACAATGATCTGTCCATTGATGTAAGTGGGGTGTTAAAGTTCCCTACTATTATTGTATTATTATCAATTAGTTCCTTTATGTTTGCCTTTGTTTTATATATTTGGGCACTCACATGTTAGGTACATAAATATTTACAATTATGATATCTTCTTGTTGCATTGTCCCCTTTATGATTATATATTTGCTTCTTTGTCTCCTGTTAAGCTTTGTTTTAAAGTCTACTTCTTCTGAAAAAAGTTGTTTGATAAGTGTTTCTCCATCCCCTCACTTTCAAGCTGCATGTGCCTTTAGGTCTAAAATGAGTGTCTTATAGGCAGCATATAGATTGGTCTTGTTTTTTATTTATGCATTCTGACACCATATGTCTTTTGATTGGAGCATTTAATCTATTTGCTTTCAAAGTAATTATTGATAGATATGTATTTAGTGCCATTTTATTACTTGTTTTGTCATTGTTTCCTGAGATTTCTCTGATCCTTTGTCTTTGTCACTTTTGACAAAAGCCAACACCTCATATTTCTTGCACGGCTGGCTTAGTGGTTATGAACTCCTTTTGTTTTTGTTTTTGTTTTTTTTTTTTAAGATTTTATTTATTTATTTGACACAGAGAGAGACAGCGAGAGAGGGAACACAGCAGGGGGAGTGGGAGAGGGAGAAGCAGGCTTCCCGCAGAACAGGGAGCCCAGCGCAGGGCTCAATCCCAGGACCCTGGGCAGATGCTTAACAACTGAGCCACCGAGGCTCCCCGAACTCCTTTTGTTTTTGTTTGTCTGGGAAACTCTTTATTTCTCCTTCTATTCTGAATGATAGTCCTGCTGGATAGAGTGTTCTTGCCTGCAGAGTTTTCCCATTCAGCACTTTGAATATATCATGCCAGTCTCTTCTGGCTTGCCAAGTTTCTGTGGAGAGATCTGAAGCTAACTTTATGGGTCTTCCCTTGTAAGTTAAGGACTTCTTTTGTCCTGCTACTTTTAAGATTTTTCTTTATCACTGTATTTTGCAAATTTCATTACAATATGTGTTGGTGTTGGCCTGCTTTTGTTGATTTTGATGGGGGTTCTCTGTGCCTCCTGTATCTGGATGTCTGTTTCCTTCCCCAGATTAGGGAAGTTTTCAGCTATTATTTCTTCAAATAAATTTTCTGCCCTCTTTTTTTCCTCTCTTCTTCTTCTTCTGGGACTCCTATAATATGAATGCTATTACGTTTGATGGAGTCACTGAGTTCCTTATGTCTATTCTCATGTTGTGTAATTCTTCTTTCTCTTTTTGTTGAGCTATATTATTTTCCATTATTTTATCTTCTATATCACTTATTTGTTCCTCTGCTTCTTCCAGTCTGCTGTTTATTGCATCAAGCCTGTTTCCGATCTCATTTACTCTTCATTTCTGACTAATTCTTTTTTAACTCATTTATCTCTGTGGTAAGGTTATCACTGATGTCTTCTATTCTTTTCTCAAGCCCAGTGAGTATCCTTATGATCATTGCTTTAAATTCTCCATCAGCATGTTACTTATATCTGTTTCTCTTAGATCTCTGACCATGGCCTTATCTTGGTCTTTCATATGGGATAAATTCCTTCATCTTCACATTTTGTCTAGGTCTCTGCCTTCTTCTCTGTGTTAGAAAAGGCAGTCATGTTTCCTGCTCCTGAAAGTAATGACCTTTGAAGAAGAAGTCATGTAGTGCCCAGGGCTTGCCACTTCAGGGAATGTCTCTGTTGTGTGCCATGTGTACTCTGCTGTTGTGTTTTGGCTGCTCTATCCTTCAGGCCAGTCATCTGCAGCGGCTCTCCTTGCCTGCTCTGGGCAGTGTTTGGTCCTTGGCCAGAGTGTGGTGATTTTTTAACTACATGTGCTCTGAACTGCTTGTGAAATGAGACCTGACACTATCTCCACCAGAACTGAGGCCCTGCAGAACTCTTTGTTTGGGGATGTGGTGTAGGCAGTGGTTTGTGCTGATCTTCTGGGGGAGGGACTGAGGCATGTGTGACTAAGAAGGGTAGTACTACTGGAGTGTAGAGTGGTGGGGTTTGGTGTAAGCAAGTTGGGCATCCAGTGTTGGTGCTACACTGCTTCCCACAGGTGGCTCTGTGTTTATGCTGAGGGACAGTGTAGGAAAATGGTGCCAGACATCTCCTTTCTTCCTGGAGAAGTGTCTCCATGAACACTACCTCTCAGGGACACACTGGGAGAAAAACAAACAATCTCCCCATGTGTGTCCCAGGCATTCTTCAGATTACTGTTTCCATGCTGTCTGACCCTGTGTTGTTTGCCTGCCTTCTCTCCAGGAGCAACACTGTGCCCTCAGGCTCTATCCCAGCCAAGCTCACTGACCTCTAGGCTTTAGGGGTGCCTGGGTGGCTCAGTCATTGGGCGCCTGCCTTCAGTTCAGGTCATGATTTCGGGGTCCTGGGATCAAGCTCCACATTGGGCTCCCTGCTCAGCGGGGAGTCTGTTTCTCCCTCTCCCTCTACCCCTGCTTGTGTGCTCTTCTCTCTCTCCCAAATAAATAAATAAAATCTTTAAAAAATTAAAACTCCAGTCTAAGCCCTGCTGGTTGTAAGAACTCATGAAATTCAGCCCTTCTTATTTTCCAAGGCAACGACTTTGAAGAAATGTTCTCTTTGTGGGTTCTTCCATGTGCTCCTCTCTCTCTCTCTCTCTCTCTCTCTCTCTCTCGCCCTCTCCACAACTAGGGCTCCCTCCCCTCTGCAGCACCCACAATACATTTCTCCCCAAACCAGGTCTCCACACTTTCTACCTTCTTTGATGTAGACTCTTCTCTCCCTTTAGGTGTGGAATTTTTTCTGTCAGTTTTCAGGTTGATTTCTGGGGTATTTAGGATGATTTGATAGTTATCTAGTTGTGTTCGTGGGATGAGGTGACCTCCTACTCCACCACCATCTTCTTCTGTCCAGAGAAGATTGCTTTGTATGGTACATGGGTAATCCACAAGACCTACCTTCTGGATCATCATACATTGGAGCCATTAATCTTACCTACATTTCAAAGGTAGCAATGCAAGTAAGCTAAGACCAAAGGCTGAATTTTTTCTTGTCATGAATGCAGGGATGAGGAAATATTTCCTTACAAGCTAATGATCAGCAGGATCTAGTAGAATGAGTAAATATGTTGAACTAAGCCATAAAAACTACAAGACCAAAGCAGTCAGATTCACAGCATCATTCTGATGACATAAGTCAGCAGGGTGAATATAGGAAGAAGCAAGCATCTTAGAAAACTGGCATTGGTGGTATACCCATCATTACTCCAACTCAGTAAGAAGTAAATAAATATGGTGAAAGTATTGGCAAATAATTTGAAGTGGTCATGAAACCATCTTCTTTACTCCTAAACCTCCTTCAGATAGTGCAGTTATCAAAGCTGGATATTGTGTTAAGCAAGGAGTGGTGATGAAGCAACTGGAGTAGAAGATATTTTTTTCATTGGATGAAAACACAATAGGCTACTTCAAATCTGAACTGGAGAAGGAATCTCTCCAGATAATACCACTTAAAGAAGATCATGAAGTACAGGAATGTAGACAGAGCAATGTAATGATGAGGGACAATCTCTTTGAAAGTGTAACATTGTTTTAAACTTTCTATGTGCAGGCTGATAGCCCTGAAGAGATGCACAGGTGGATTAAAGAAATCTCTGGGACTGACTCAAAAAAAACAAGTCCCAGGACTTACTCAGTACTTACAACTGATCATAGAAAGTTGAGTTAACCAAACTGCCTTTTACAGTTATGGTAACTGACTTTGTCAACAACAATGCAAACTTTCTCGACAGTCATCAGGTTGTATAAGTATATTTTTTAAATGATAAATTATGAAAAAATGGAACTTTAATGTGAAAAAAATCACATTAAGCTATCTACTAAAAATTAATGTACTGAATTGGCCCTAGAGTTTCAATTTCTATGTTTTATGTATTTTGAAATTTTTTATACCACACCACTTGAAATGCACCTTTGTTCTAAGAGTACATGCAAACTCATACATGCATATGCATTGGATAAACTCTACATTACTATAGTTTGCATGGAATTTTAAATATCAGGTGAAATTTAGCCACCTCATAGGAATCTATAGTGTTTTGTTAATTTGTACCACTTTGTTTTCAAAGTCACTAGTGTCATAAATAAACACAACATACTAGGGACTGTATGGCAGTGCATTTAGAATGGTCATATTTAAGGATATATTTAGATTTGATTTTGGTGGAAACAAATCAAAATTAATATTTACAACTGATAATTATTTCACTGCAGTTTTTTTCACTGCAGTTTTAGTAAATGATTGAATATGTGCCCTTTGTTACATTTAAAATCTTAAGTTATATGAATGTGTGACATATTCAACACTAAATAAATACAATTAAAGGAAAGGTGAAAAGACTATGCTGTTATTGGTTACAGTGAGATTCAGGGAAGAAAACTAAATTTGTCAGACTGCCAGACAAAATAATAGGTGTAAAAAATGTTGAGTTCTGCTAATTAAAGAAATATAAAGAAACATGACCTTTTATTTTTATTTTCTGCATTTTCATTTTTTGTTCTTCTAAAATATGTGGGATAATTCCTAGTGTCGATTGAGAATATACACTGAAATAAAAGGATAAAACTGGTAGGCTTCCTTTTAAACACAATTTAGTTGCAACCGGAACACTGCATTCTAGTTTAGGCTGAATCTTCAGGTGGCAAAGCTGCCAAATTTGGCTTTGGTGACAGAGCTGATTTCTTAGTGGAAACGATAGTGGAAATGATGGTTACGTGTCATTGCTTTAAACTCACTCTTAAAAATGCATTGTCTTGGATTGGGAAAGACAAATGCCATATGATTTCACTCATATGAGGAATCTAAAAAGAACAAATGAGTAAAGAAACAAAAAGCAGAATCAGACCTATAAATACAGAGAGCAAAGTAATGGTTGCCAGGGTGGAGGGGGGGTGAGGGGAATGGGCAAAATGGGTGAAGGGGAGTGGAAGATAAATATTTCCAGTTATGGAATGAATAAGTCATAGAAATAAGAGGCACAGCCTAAGGAATATAGTCAATGATATTGTAATAGCACTGTGGTGAGCATAGCATAATATATAAACTTTTCAAATCACTATGTTGTACACTTGAAACTAATATAATGTTGTGTGTCAACTATACTCAAAAAAATTTAAAAACAATGTAATTAAAATGCATTGCTTTAAGAAGGAACTTGCACATGTATGCTGCATGGCTCATGCTTCTGCTCTGGGTATGTGTTTTGTTTGCTTTTCAGATAATAAAGTCTCACACTGAGTTACTAAAAAAAATCTGCAGAACCATAATAATGATCCAAAGAACACAAAACTTTAGCATAAGCATAGTTTAATTTATTAGGTTGGATGGTGGATGCATGGGCTACATTGTACAACTCCCGTATACATTTTTTAAAAATTAAACTTATTTTAATGAATTTGAATGAAAACTTCCTTTTCTGTTGGTTTAAATATTCAAGCATCAGCATATTTATTTCTGTTGCATAGTTCAGGTAACAAAGAAATTATTATGAGCAATGGACTAGACATTGTGCTAGATGCTTGGGGTACAAAAGTGAAGACACACACAGTTCCAACCCTTTCTAACAGTCTAGTGAAACAATAGTAATAGTTCAAATTGACTGCATGCTTGTGTAGTATTTATGAGCAATAGAAGTATTTTAAATGGATCTTATTTAATTTTCAAATAATGCTATGAAGTAGGTATTAATTTTACCTTGTTTCTGAGACAGACAAATTAAAAGCTTTTCTAAGCCCAAGTTCACCCAGCTATTAAATAGCAGAGCTGGAATTTAAAAGGATGTCAGCCTGGTTCACCATGATGTTAGTTAGACAGCCTCCCAAAACACATCACTTCCATATAAGCAGGGAACTCCCACATAATGTAGGAGGTGATACTACCTAGCAAGCTGCATAAATGCTGTGGGTGCCAAAGGACAGGCACTGTGCCCAAGCACCCAGGTATGATGTCAGGAGACACTGCCAAGGAGACACGTGATGAGCAAAATATCTCTATGCTTCCTTTAAAAGATCAAAACCTGGTGAGGTAGTTCTGACTTACAGATTTACAACAATAATCTCAAGAAATACCAAGAATTCCCTCAGAGAAGATCCTAGAGAAGGAGACTTCATGCTGTTTGCCCAACACAGACTCAGGAATTACAACAGTTTATCTTCCGATGCCATGGCAGCAGTGTGGAGAGCACAATGTCTTCATTCTGCATTTCATCTTGAGCTGTTGCCTAGCTGGACTTGCACCTGATTTTTTTCTCCCTCCCCCAAACTGAAGAACTTTATTGAAAACAATGACTGATAGAAACTCCAGATTTTTGCTTTGAAGTCAACTGACAACATCTTCCAGATTTTCCTAGTACTGCACATTCTTGTCACTATTTTAAAAACTCTGAATTCCAAAACCAAATTAACAAAAACTTTGCTGACCAGGATTCTGCTCAAAGATCTAGTCCTCATACTACTTATTTTTCTAAATTTCACATCTGTACCTTTTTTTACTATATTCCCTATGCTGTACATTACATCACTGTGTGTTATTTATTTTATAACTGGAAAACTGGGGGCACCTGGGTCGCTCAGTCGGTTAAGCGTCTGCTTTTGGCTCAGGTCATGATCCCAAGGTCCTGGGATCGAGCCCTGTGTCAGGCTCCTTGCTCAAGCAGGGAACCTGCTTTTCTCTCTCCCTCTGCCTGCTACTCCCCCTGCTTGTGCTCTCTCTCTCTCTCACTATCTCTTTTTCTGTCAAATAAATAAATAAAATCTTAAAAAAAAATAACTGGAAAATCATACCACTTAATCCCCCTCATCTGTTTCATCTATCCCTCCACCTCCTCCACTCTAGCATCCATTAGTTTGTTTTCTGTAGCTATCTATGTTCTCTCTATCTATGATCAAAACTCATAGATAGTTGGTAAATTTGTTAGATTGTTAGTTTGTCTTGTATTTTAGAGTCCTCATATAAGTTAAGTCATACAGTATTTGTCTTTGTCTGTCTGGTTTATTTCACTTAGCATAATACCCTCTTGGTCCATCCATGTTTTCACAAATAGGAAGATTTCATTCTTTTTTATGACTAATATTCCATTGTATGTATATACGACATCTTTCTCATCCATTCATCTATCAGTGGACATTTAGGTGGCTCTCATACCTTAACTATTGTAAATAATGCTGTAATGAATATAGGGGTACATATGTCTTTTCAAATTAGGGTTTTCATTTTCTTTGGATAAATACCTAGAAGTGGAATTGCTGGATCGTAATGTAGTTCTATTTTAAATTTTTTGAGGAACCACCATACTGTTTTCCATAGTGACTGCACCAATTTACAGTATATGAAGGTTTCCTTTTCTCCACATCCTCCCAAACATTGGTTATTGCTTGTTTCTTTAATAATAGCCATTCTGACAAGTGTGAGGTGAAATATCAAACTGTGGCTTTGATTTGTATTTCCCTGATGGTTAGTGATGTTGAGCATCTCTTCATGTGCCTGTTGACCATCTGTATGTTTTCTTTGGAAAAATGTCTATTCAGGTCCTCTGTCCATTTTTTAACCAGTTTATTTTTTTGATATTGAGTTTTATGAATTCTTTATATTTTTGGATGTTAACCCCTTACTGGCTATATCATTTGCAAATATCTTTTCCCATTCAGTAAGTTGCTTTTTTGTTTTGTTGATGGTCTTCTTCACTGTGCAAAAATTTTTTAGTTTGATGTAGTCCCATTTGATTATTTTTGCTCTTGTTGTCCTTGCCAAGTGGCAAAAATGCAAGATGGTTTCCAGCCATGGAAAGCTCACTGAGGCTGGGAAGCTAGCAGAGTTGGTACAGCAAACACCATAGATGATATTGGTCCACAGTGAGGTACTGGAGGTAGGAATTGCAGTTGGTTATTAGCTAATTGAAGATGACATAATGCTCTCAGATAACCAAATTCTGGGCAAATAATCTCTAAGGCATTGTCACAAAGATCCAAACATTGGAATTTTACAAGGGACCCAATGGCTTTTGGAATCACAATTATGTCATTTGAGTGAAGGTACAGTTCCACAGGGTTTGGAAGCTTCTGAGCAAGGTTTTCTGGAAAGTTTGGATACCATGATTGAATATATCCCATCAGGCACACTGCAGCACTACATCTTGTCAAAATTGGTCCATTTCTCAGTGCGGGTGGAGCCAGTGCTGCAGATGCAGATGGCACAGAATGGCAAGCCCTCTGTATACATTTTTATGTCTTTAACATGTTATATAATACTTTAAATTAATGATCATAAGAACTCAGATAATTTAGTTCTATCTCTTTTTAAACTTATAAAATCATTTTATAATGCCTCTAACATATGTTAAGTTCACTTTAACAATTTTATCATGTATTATTCAGATATTAGATGCTTTTACATAGCATAAGATGGTTTATCATGTACACTATATTGCACTCGTATTTCCAAATTTGTACCTGAGGTAATTTACCAATACATAGGTCTGTATAAATGACAAGAGTGAAATATTAAAAGAGTAGGATAGAATCCAAGAAACTTGAAACCTAAAAAACTTTATTGGGCACAGACTGTAGAAAAATTAATAAACAAAGAGGGAGTGGGGGACGCCTGAGTGGCTCAGTCGATTGTCTGCCTTCTGCTAGGGTCATCATCTCGCCGTTCTGAGATTGAGTCCCACGTCAGGCTCCCTACTCGGCGGGGAGTCTCCCTCCCCCTCTGCCTGTTGCTCCTCCTGCTTGTGCTCCCTCTCCCTCTCTCTCTGACAAATAAATAAATAAATCTAAAAAAAAAGAGGGAGTGGGTTCTCAGTATAGAGTCCAGAAAGTGGTGCATTAAGAAAATTTGAACATTTAATTCCTTTTGGTAGGAGTGATGAGTATGTTAGAGTCATTGACATAAGAATCATAACTCATAAGAGTTATGACTTACTGCGCACAAAGGAACCTTATTATTAGGATTTTATCCAGTGTAGATAGGAAAAGAACATGTAGACAGAAAGATACAGATCATTGATCCACTTGCAAACTAAAATTCTTATTAAAAATCACCTGTTGGTTTATGGTTCTGGGACAAGATAAATTCCCACCAAGTACAACTAAAAATTCTACACATGGTACATAAAAAATATATAAGAAGACCTTGGAAGGTGGAGAGAATATCTTATTACCTTCCCTCCAACTCAACAGAATAAAGCAACCCAGGTCTGGCAATTCCCAAAGCCCAATCTATCAATAGCAGAAAGCTCAGATAGGTTCATTTCTCCCTTGAATTGAAGTACCATCACCAACACCAATGAGGCCTGGTGGCAATGGCCAGGAGGATCTATCAGGAGACCTGCTGATAATAAGCAAGTAGGGGAAGTGCTTTTCTTCCCTGGACAACAAGTAGCTCCATTCAGGAAGCTTCTTCATCCCAAGGGCCTGAGACATCGAAGACAAAAACTTTAAAGCAGCCATTATAAAAATGCTTCAACAAGCAATTTAAAATTCTCTTAAGTGAAGAAAAATAGAAATTCTCGGTAAGAAATAATAATATAACTGAAATAGGAAAACTCTGCCTAAGGTAGACTCTATAGTAGAATGGAGAAGACAAAGCATTGAGTCAATGAACTGAGGACATATCAATAGCATTTACCCAATGTGGACATAGAAATAGAGTAAAAACAAACAAACCAGAGCCTGAAGAACCTGTGACAAAATAACAAAAAAATCTAACTGCATGCTGCTATTTATAAGAAACTTCAAATTCAATGACATAGTTTGATTATACTGAAAACAGAAAAAATAAACAATGTAAGTATTAATAAAGGGATTTTTTTTAAAAAAAGATCAGTAACTGTAGTGAAAAGAAGAGCCATATGCACCCCAATGTTCATAGCAGCAATGTCCACAATAGCCAAACTGTGGAAGGAGCTGAGATGCCCTTCAATAGACAAATGGATAAAGAAGATGTGGTCCATATATACAATGGAATATTACTCAGCCATCAGAAAGATGAATACCCAACTTTTACATCAACATGGATGGGACTGGAGGAGATTATGCTAAGTGAAATAAGTCAAACTGAGAAAGACAATTATCATATGGTTTCACTAATTTGTGGAACATAAGGAATAGCATGGAGGACATTAGGAGAAGGAAGGGAAAAATGAACGGGGGAAATCAGAGGGGGAGATGAAGCATGAGAGATTATGGACTCTGAGAAACAAACTGAGGGTTTTAGAGTGGAGGGGGCTAGGGGTATGGATTAGCCTGGTGATGGGTATTAAGGAGGGCACGTACTGCATGGAGCACTGGGTGTTATACGCAAACAATGAATCATGGAACACTACATCAAAAACTAATGAGGTACTACTGTATGGTAACTAACATAATAAAAAATTATAAAAAAAAGATCGATAACATTGATAAACCTTTTGCTAGAAGAGCAAAAATAAAATGAGAGAATACACAAATCACCAATACCAGGAATGAAATAGGGGATCTCATTATAGATCCTATATAATTAAAAACATAATAGGAAATATTACAAACAACTTCATAGTCATAAATTTGGCAACTTAAAAGAGAAAGAAATAGTCCTCAAAAATTACAACTTGCCCGGGGGGAGGAGCAAGATGGTGGAGGAGCAGGAGACCTAAATTTCATCTGGTCTCAGGAATTCAGCTAGATAGGGATCAAACCATTCTGAACACCTATGAACTCAACCCCAGGAGATCGAAGAAAAGAATAGCAACAACTCTCTGAACAGAAAAGCCACCACTTCCTGGAAGGTAGTTAGTGCGAAGAAGTGAATCCAAGGCAATATTCGGGAGGATAGACGGCGGGGGGAGGGAGCCTCCATCAGCCGCTACCAGCAAGTGATAGAGCAGCAGAGCACAAAATCAGAACTTTTAGAAGTCGGTTCCCCTGAGGGATGTCACTCCAGTGGCTAAGCAGGGGGTGGAACCCTCGCTGGGACAGTGTGGTCTCAGGACCCTCGGGGTCACAGAAAGACCGGGGGTGCCTGAGTGTGGCAAAGCTCCCAGATATTGGAGCGGGGAAGCCGGCAGCACAGATGGAGCCGAGGAGTGGGCTCTCAGCTCGGGGTTGCCATAAACCATGATCCAGTTACAGTCGGGCCACCCCTCTTCCAGCAGGGACCCAACAAGCGGCAGATCCGGGGAGACTCCCCTTCCTCCCCCGGGAGGAGCGGCACGGGAGCACACCGCAGGGATCTGCTGGGTTTGGAGACTCCACACGGGGTCGTGAGCCAGAGATAGAAATGCTCGGTCACAGGCCAGGTGAGCATGGAGTGTGGCCAGAGACCGGGGAGACGGGAGTGATTGACTGCTTTTCTCTGGGGGCTCACTGAGGAGCGGGGCCCCGAATTCTCGGCTCCTCTGGGGCGGAGAATGGGAGGCTGCCATTTTCACTCTCGTCCTCCAAAGCTGTACGGAAAGCTTGCAGGGAACAAAAGCTCCCAAGAGCAAACCGGAGCAGATTACTTAGCCCGGCCCCGGCAAGGGCGGGACAATTCCACCTCTGGCAAAGACATTTGAGAACCACTGTGACAGGCCCCTCCCCCAGAAGATCAGCAAGAACAGCCCGCCAAGACCAAGTTTACCGATCAATGAGAATGGCAGAACTCCAGGACTTGGGGAATACAGCACATAGAATTCATGGCTTTTTTCCCCATGGTTCTTTAGTCTTTCAAAGTCAATTTTATAAATTTTTTTTTCTTTTTCTATTTTTCTGAATTTTTCTTTTTCCCTTTTTCAACCAACATCTTATTCCTTTTTAAAAAATATTTTTTATTTTTCATTTTTAGGGTCATATTCTATCCCTTCATAGTACTTAACCTTATTTTTGGTATATATATAAGTTGTTCTCTCTTTAAAATTTTGGGTTACAGTTTCTTCTAACAGACTAAAATATACCCTAAATCTCTAGTGTATGGCTTTGTTCTAGTCTCCTGCCTGATCATATTCTCTCCCTATTTTTTTTAAATTTCTCTTCTTTCTTTTTTCAACAAACTTCTTATCAATTCTTTTTATAAAATCTTTTATAATTTTCACCTTTATAGTCATATTCCATTCCTTCATCATATTTACCCTTATTTTTTAACATATATAAGTTTTTCTTTCTTTAAAATTTTGTGAGGCAGTTTCTTCTAACAGACCAAAATACGCCCCAAATCTAGAGTGTGGCACTAATCTATTCACCAGCCTGATCATATTCTTCCTTTTTTCTTTTTTTCTTTCTTTCCTTTTCTTTTCCCCCGGTTTCAGGACTCTTCTGATTTGTTTAGTGTATATTTTTCTGGGGTCTTTGTTACCCTGTTAGCATTTTGTTCTCTCATTCATCTATTCTCCTCTGGACAAAATGACAAGATGGAAAAACTCACCTCAAAAAAAAGAACAAGAGGCAATACCAAATGCCAGGGATTTAATCAATACGGACATTAGTAAGATGTCAGAACTAGAGTTCAGAATGACAATTATAAAGATACTAGCTGGGCTTGAAAAAAGCATAGAGGATACTAGAGAAACCCTTTCTGGAGAAAAAAAAGAACTACAATCTAACCAAGTTGAAATCAAAAAGGCTATTAATGAGGTGCAATCAAAAATGGAGGCTCTAACTGTTAGAATAAATGAGGCAGAAGAGAGAATTAGTGATATAGAAGGCCAAATGATGGAAAATAAAGAAGCTGAGAAAAAGAGAGATAAACAACTACTGGATCACGAGGGCAGAATTCGAGAGATAAGTGATACCATAAGATAAAACAATATTAGAATAATTGGGATCCCAGAAGAAGAAGAAGAAAGAGAGAGAGGGCAGAAGGTATACTGGATGAAATTATAGCAGAGAACTTCCCTAATTTGGGGAAGGAAACAGGCATCAAAATCCAGGAGGCACAGAGAACCCCCCTCAAAATCAATAAAAATAGGACAACACCCTGACATCTAATAGTAAAACTTACGAGTCTCCGAGACAAAGAGAAAATCCTGAAAGCAGCTCGGGACAAGAGGGCTGTAACCTACAATGGTAGGAACATTAGATTGGCAAAAGACCTATCCACAGAGACATGCCAGGCCAGATAGGACTGGCATATATATTCAGAGCACTAAGCGAGAAAAATATGCAGCCAAGAATACTATATCCAGGTAGGCTGTCACTGAAAATAGAAAGAGAGATAAAAAGCTTCCAGGACAAACAAAAACTATGCAAACATGAAACCAGCCCTACAAGAAATATTGAAATGGGTCCTCTAAGCAAAGAGAGAGCCTAAAAGTAACATAAACCGGAAAGGAACACAGACAATATACAGTAACAGTCACCTTACAGGCAATACAATGGCACTAAATTCGTATCTTTCAATGGTTACCCTGAATGTAAATGGGCTAAATGCCCCAATCAAAAGACACAGGGTATCAGACTGGATAAAAAAACAAGACCCATCGATATGCTGTCTGCAAGAGACTCATTTTAGACCCAAAGACACCTCCAGATTGAAAGTGAAGGCTTGGAAAACAATTTACCATGCTAATGGACAACAAAAGAAAGCTGGGGTGGCAATCCTTAGATCATACAAATTAGATTTTAAACCAAAGACTACAATAAGAGATGAGGAAGGACAATACATCATACTTAAAGGGTCTATCCAACAAGAAGATCTAACAGTTGTAAATATCTATGCCCCTAACATGGGAGCAGCCAATTATATAAGCCAATTAAGAACAAAAGCAAAGAAAAACATTGACAACAATACAATAATAGTAGGGGACTTTAACACCCCCCTCACTGAAATGGACAGATCATCTAAGCAAAAGATCAACAAGGAAATAAAGACTTTAAATGACACACTGGACCAAATGGACTTCACAGACATATTCAGAACATTAAAGAATGAATGGGTCAACCAGGAAATTAAAGAACAATTTTTAAAATTCATGGAAACAAATGAAAATGAAAATACAACTGTTCAAAATAGTTGGGATGCAGCAAAGGCGATCCTAAGAGGAAAGTATATAGCAATACAAGCCTTTCTCAAGAAACAAGAAAGGTCTCAAATACACAACTTAACCCTATACCTAAAGAAGCTGGAGAAAGAACAGGAAATAAAGCCTAAACCCAGCAGGAGAAGAGAAATAGTAAAGATCAGAGCAGATATCAATGAAATAGAAACCAAAAGAACAGTAGAACAGATCAACGAAACTAGGAGCTGGTTCTTTGAAAGAACTAATAAGATTGATAAACCCCTAACCAGACTTATCAAAAAGAAAAGAGAAATGACCCAAATAAATAAAATCATGAATGAAAGAGGAGAGATCACAAGAAACACCAAAGAAATACAATTATAAGAACATATTATGAGCAACTCTATGCCAGCAAATTAGATAATCGAGAAGGAATGGTTGCATTCCTAGAGATGTATAAACTACCAAAACTGAACGAGGAAGAAATAGAAAACCTGAATAGACCTATAACCGCTAAGGAAATTGAAGCAGTAAAAAAAATCTCCCAACAAACAAGAGCCCAGGGCCAGATGGCTTCCCAGGGGAATTCTACCAAACATTGAAAGAATTAATACCTATTCTTCTGAAACTGTTCCAAAAAAGAGAAATGGAAGGAAAACATCCAAACTCGTTTAATGAGGCCACCATTACCTTGATTCCAAAACCAAACAATTACCCCAACAAAAAGGAGAATTACAGACCAATATCCCTGATGAGCATGGATGCAAAAATTCTCACCAAAATACTAGCCAATAGGATCCAACAGTACATTAAAAGGATTATTCACCACGACCAAATGGGATTTATCCCTGGGCTGCAAGGTTGGTTCAACATCCGCAAATCAATGTGATACAATACATTAATAAAAAAAAGAACAAGAACCATATGATCCTCTCAATAGATGCAGAAAAAGCATTTGACAAAGTACAGCATCCTTTCTTGATTAAAACTCTTCAGACTGTAGGGATAGAGGGTACATACCTCAATATTATAAAAGCCATTTATAAAAAACCCACAGCGAATATTATTCTCAATGGGGAAAAACTGGGAGCTCTCCCCCTAAGGTCAGGAACACGGCAGGGATGTCCAGGGGGTTGTGATGGCCGTAGAGCTCTTTAAATTCATCATCCACACTTCAGCTGTTTGGACGCTGCTGGCCCACAGCCTTGTTGCAGGAGTAGGGTTGAGTATACTTTTTTAAAAAAACTGACATTTTACGTCTTTAAAAGTATCTGTCCAGAGGGCCTCAAGATAACTGCAACTCTTGCAACATAGTAGCAATGTGCTTCTTGAAAGTAAACCTTACATTTTGAAACAGTTTCAGGCTTACAGAATTACTATGAAGAGAGTTAAGATGGTTCCCATATACCCCACAAGTGATTCCCCTATTATTATCATTTTATGTAAACGGGGTACATTTGTAACATTAACGAACTGATATTGAGATGTCATCATTAACCAAAGGCTATACTTTATTCAGACTTTCTCTAATGTTGTTTTTGTGTTCCAAGATCCCACACAGGATACAAACTCATATTTCGTACTCTTAGTATCTTCTTAAGCTTCTCGTGGCTGTGACAATTCTGTCGATTTCTGTGAGTTTTATGCCCCTGACAGTTTGAAATTAATATCAATACTCCAGGGTTCTTTAGCTTACTGTTAACATGGTATGTCTTTCTCCATCCCTTTACTTAAGCCTATCAGAATCACTGTATTGAAAATAGATGCTTGCAGACAATATATACTGCTGAAGTTCTAAAATTCACTGTCTCTTGATTGCTATTTACAGACCATTCCTATTTAAAGTGGTTATTGGAATACTTGCATTGATATCAACCATGTTCGTAGCTGTTCTCTATTCATTACAAGAGGCTTACTTTCCTGCCTTCGCAGGTTTTAATTGAACATTTTATATGAAGGCAGTTTTTTTTTTTTTGTTCACCTCTTAGTGTCTCAATTATGGGTGCTTAAAAACATTTTAGATCTTTCCTTAGAGGTTACATATACATTTCAAACTAATTTAAGTCCACCTTCAAGTGACACTGTTGACAAGTTGAGCGGGTAACTTACAATATTTCTGCCCATTTTTCCATGACTGCCATTCTTTTCACTTACTCATATGCTATACTCCCCGGCCACATTATGACTGTCCTGATTTAAACATTTATTTGGCATTTATCAAGAATAAGATAAATTTTATTATTTAAACAAGTTACTTTTTGGGCGCCTGGGTGGCTCAGGTGCTTAAGCGTCTGCCTTTGGCTCAGGTCATGATCCCGGAGTCCTGGGGTCCAGTCCCACATCAGGGTCCCAGCTCAGTGGGGAGTCTGCTTCTCCCTCTCCTCCCCGCTCATGGGCTCTCTCTCGCTATCTCTGTCTCTCTCTCAAATAAATAAATAAAATCTTTAAAAACATAAATAAACAAGTTACCTTTTGATCTATTAAGAACAAGAAAAATTAACTTTATTTACCTTTATGTGTTTCTTCCCTGATGCACTTCCTTTTTTATGTAAATCCAAACTTCCGACCTTTATCATTTTTCTTCTTCCTGAATAAAATCTTTTCTATTTTTTGCAGGTAGGTCTAATGGTGACAAGTCCCTTCGTTTTTATTTGTCCGAGAGAAAAAGCCTTTATTTACTCTGTCTTTTTTACCAAATAGTTTTTCTTAGATACATAAGGATCCTAGGTTGGTGAATTATTTTTCTTTTGGCACATTAAAAATGTCCCCTAACTCTCTTCTTGCTTGCATGGTCACTCACACGACTTCACTGTAAGTTTCCTCTTGTCCCTCTATGGGTAAGGAGGTTTCGTTCTTGGTATTCTTGGTGTGTGTGTGTGTGTGTGTGTGTGTGTGTGTGTGTGAGAGTGTGTGTGTGTGTGTGTGAGTGTGTGTGTGTCTTGGTCTGGCTTTCTTCAAGATTTCTTCTTTATCTTTTCTTTAATTGAAATTTATAGGCCATGAGGTAGCTTGCTGTCCTGTGAGCTTTCTGGGTATCTGATTCAGGGCCTATCAGTAATTTGGAAATTTCAGTCATCATTTTTCAAATATTTTTTCTGCTCTTTTTTCTCTTACTTCCACTTCTGGCATTCCAATTACGTCTATGTCATGTATTTTGAAATTGTTTCACAGTTTTTGGATGTTCTACTCCGCATTTTTTCATCTTTTTTCTATTTGCGGTTCACTTTGGGAAGTCCTTGTTGGCCGTTCTTCAAGGTCACTGATTCTTTCCTAGGACAGGTCACAACTCCTGAGGACCCCATCAAAGACATTTTTCACAGCTATTGCAGTAGCATGAATTCTGGCATTCCCTTTTTATTCTCTTTCACAGTTTCCATCTGTCTACCTCCATTACGTTGTCTACTTTTCCCATTAGGAATCTTAGCATATTTATCATAGTTGTTTTATCTTCCCTGTCTGATCACTCCAGCTGCTGTGTCATATCTGAATTGGATCTGTGTTGCTTCGACTGTTTGTTCTTTCTGGAACTCAGATGATTCAAATGTTAGCCCTTTGGCTTTCGTCCCACAGCTCCCAAACTCTCTGTCCATGTTTGTTTGCTTGTTGTACCATTTTCCTTAACAACATATTCATTCCTGAACAACAGCATATTCTGTTGATCTGTCCTCAAGTTCACGGATTTCATCTTCTGTCACCTACATTCTACAATGGATCCCAGCCAGCAAGTTTTTAATTTTGTTTATTATATTTTTAAATATTTAATTTCCTTTTGGCACGTTTTATGTCATTTCTGTAACTTGGCAGAGGTTGGCTATCTGTTTTTAATTTCACAGGAATCCATAATTACTCCTTCAAGAAATTTTATATTGGCTACTTTAAAATCTTTGCAAACTGGTCCCAACATCTGATTCATCTCTGTTGCTGTCGGGGATTGCCTTTTCTCATTTAAGTTTTGGCTTCCCTGGTTCTACATATGAAGAAGGATTTTTTATCCTGGCCTGCATAGTTTGCATATTCTACGAAAAGACTCTTGATCCTTTCATCGGAAGTTGCCCTGTTTTAAGGTTTGGCCTGTCTGTTCTGGCCTACTTTGTGGGGGGCTGTAGTCCCACAGTCACTTAGTTTCATGTGCTTTTGCAAAGCATTCCTGAACCACATTGTTCTGAGTCCACCTGATTTTCTGATGGGCGATTGCCAGAGATGCCCGTGGTAGCAGAAAATGCTTCCATGGGCCGTGGGGTGTCATTAGGTGGGGGTGTGGGATTCAGGACCTAAAGGATGTAGAGCATTTCCCCCTGGCCTGTTTTTCAGTCGCCCCTACCACTGGCCTTCCTACTCTCTATCTGCCAGGATACCCAGGGGAGGGAGCCATCTACCATGACACCTGCTGCTGCTGGTGGTGGGAGGACTAGGAGCTGCAGGCCTGGGTATTTCTCCGCCACTGGGTGGAGGCACCCCAAAAGTAGTTCACCTTCTGGTGCAAATACCAGGCCTGGTTGCTTTCTGCCAGTGAGTGGAGGGACTGCAGGTGCCTGGCCTGGGTGTTGTTTTGCTGGGCAGAATACCATGAGCCACCATATCCAGTTGGAACCTTTGTGTTGGCTGGAGTAGAGGGAAATGCTGGCCTTGGATCCCCTTCTGCCATTGAAGGGACCCCTAGGAGACATGAATCCCGCTGGGGTCACCTGTGCTGGTGGCGAGGCACAACTGTGGTAGTCTTGACAAGTGCGTGGGGTGGGTCAGGCCTCTGAGGATCAGCTATAGGTGCTGCTTTGGGAAGGTGGATCCTGCTGTTTCCTTCATTTTGGGCTGCAGAGTGGATGGACCTGCCCCGCAGGCCAGGACCAGCTCTTAGAAATGCTGCAGGTAATCCCTCTTGGTGCTTCTGTTGTGTGTCCATCTCTCCTTTATGCCACAGTTGAGCTTCCACTTCCTACTGGAGAGTAGGGAAGCTCTGCAGGGGAATGCAGCCATCCTGTGCTTCTTTTCTGCCCTCGGGGAATTGCTGAAGGCCACACTACCCTGAGGGACAGGGCATCATTCGGTAGACAAAGCACCCACCAAATGAGAGAAGACAGCAGCTCCTCAGAAAACTCATGCAGCTAGGGAAACAAAACTTGGAGTCCAACTTACAAAGCAGTCAATATCTGAGAAGTCAAGGCCTTCGGAAGAAGAAAGGCAGCAGACGTGAGGCCTGCCTTGAGTGGTTTTCTCTCTGGAGGCATTTCTCCATACCTAAGCTGCACAGGACATGAGACGATGAAGCTGAGCAGGCAGCTGTGAAAAGTCTCAACAGATTTCTCAGCAGTCCCACGGTGTAGGGAAGTAAAAAGAAGAGTGCAGAACTCACCAGAAAGAGGTCCCCCAGGAAACACCCCAGACTGTCAGTGGGGACCCCTGAAGTGCTGCCATCTGGGAGGGGGGAAAACCTGAGGTGGCGCCAACCTTATAAAGCCCCGAGTACCCGTGAGTCAGCTCAGCGCCTGGCTGGGTTGATGTCATGGCCCCTACCCTGGAGGCCTGCCAGGGAGAAGGCGAAACTTCTATGGAGGGGAGAAGCATCATCCAGAACCACTCAGCTTTTCCATAAACAATGCCTGACACTTAATTAAACCACCAGACATATCAAAAACCAGATTAAGAGAAAGAGGAAGAAAAAAACATCCCCCAGAATACCCCAATAGCATACCTATCAGACATGGACTGTGAAATAATTGTGATTAATATGTTCAAGAATATGGATGACAAACTTGAGATTTCATCAGCACACTAGAATTTCTAAATCAATCAAATAGCTACACTGGAAAATGGGAAACTGAACAATACAATCGCTGACGTTAAGAATTCTACATTTGAGTGCAACAACATATCAGAACCAGCAGAATGGAGGGGGAAGAGAGAGAAAAGTTCAGGGGAAGGGCAAGCAGAAGGCTGACAGGTGCACAGGTTTGTCCGTGGGATCTCAGAGACACAACCTGTGCATAGAAGGAACAGGACAGACGATGGTTCAAGCAGCAGCTAATACCCGTGCAGCCCTTGCTGGATACTGGACACTCTGCCTGGGCTGTGCAATCATTATCCAGAGACAGACTTAGGTACCCCTTCGAGATGGCTGCCTCTGGCCCTCAAGAGACACTTCTGCCTCCTGATCAAAAGCCCTAAAATGTTTGTATTGTGGTAAAAACGTGTATAGAGTGTGAAACGGTCACTTTAATCATTTTAAGTGTACAGTTCAGTGGCATTAATTAGGTTCACAATCTTGTGCAACTGTCACCACTCTTGCCAAACCTTTTCCTACTGTGAACAGAAACTCGGTACACATTGAACAATGAGTCCCCGTCTACTCTTCCCACTTAGTCCCTGGTATCCTCTACTCTCCTTTCAGCCTCTATGATTTTGCCTCCTTTAGACATTGCAGATCTGTCAAATCCTAAGGGATGTGTCCTTTTGTGTCTGGGACATTTCACTTGGCATAATGTTTGCAAGGTTAACCACCTTGTAGCATGTATCCTAAAGACACTTTAAAGGTTAGAAATAACAAGGTTTCCATTTTCTTTTCGGTTGGCAGGAAGAATTTGGAACCAACCTCTGGGATCCCACTGTAAGCATGTGCATAATTCACCAAATGCCTTTTCAGCCACACCTCAGATATTTTAGGGGTGAGTTTAGGCAATGATCGAGTAAGGTTCCCCTTCGCCGACAAGTCTCCCGTAATAGTTGTGTTGTTTCAGTAAACGAGTGAGTGGGATGCTCTCCGTTCTGTGGGACAGAAAAGAATCAAAAGGCTTTTTCATCACACACTCTCTGTTTTCTATTCAAGATCAAATTAAGTGAGATAAGAAGTTATCTACACTGGTTTCTCAGACCTCTGGTGGTGAAGTTTCTTTTCTTAGGAGGTGAATTACTTCAAGATCAGAGCAGAGAAACTACTCTCCTCCTGAACTCACATCAAAGAAACTCAGCCATCTCCTGTGGGAAAGAAAAACAAACAAACAAACAAACAAACAAAAACCCGTTTTTTCCAGGGTCAGTGTTTGTTCACCGTTTCTCTCACTTTAGGCGACTCTTCTCTGACAATACACCCAATATAATCGACGGAGACAGCACCCAGACAACACACTACTTCTCCTTTCTCATTTGGGTATCTGAACGGTTTGCTTCATCTATTGCAAGACAGATTTTATAACCAATAGGCAAGCATGGAACTATCAACAGGATAATAATAGAATTAGTAATGACGGGGCATCCTCCTGTGTCCTTGCTCTTACCCGCCTACAGTAGCTACTGGGAGCAGGTATGCTTCTTACCTTCAGGGCCTTGATTTTCTGGGAAGAGTTGAGTAAGTCCACAATAAGTTTTCAGAGGAGAGAGGAAATGTCACATGTCAACAGGTGAGTCTGCAGGATTATGATGTCTCAACCGAGTTTCTCATGACATATGAAAACATTGATTGAAATGGAATGGAATATTTTTAAAACATCCAGAGACTAGATCCTGAGTTGTTTTGGTAGTGGGAAGTTCCCTCTCCCTGGTACTCTTCAGAACAGACTCACACACCAAGAACTCGTCAGTCTACAAATGGCGTTGAGCCACATGCATCTACCTAACTAGAGAACAGAGCGTTCAGTTGGCAGGATTCTCATCTCAGGAAACACAATCCTTGAGGACAGAGGAGAACTGAGTCACACCCTCCTGGCATGGGGTAAAACACGGTAGGGGAGCAAAGTCGACATAAAAAAGAACAACTATTGGCCTTTGTGAATGGCAACCTAGTATTGGCATGAAATGGAGCCTGGGGCATAAGAAAGGCCTTGCGGGAACTTCCTCTGATGTTCTGGCAGGACATCAGCAGGCCTCTGGTGTCATGACAGAGGCACGTGGAACCAAATGCACATCAGAGGCATTCTTTGTGATTATGGTCGGGCGTGCTGGCAACACGACCAGGGTGGCAGCTACCTCTGAGTATGGTAAGATTGCTAAGTCTCTGAGACCCTCTCCCTAGTCGTGTGTTAGGCCTTGAAGTTTTCTTGTGTCAGCGCATGGCTGAGCTCATGTGATCCCACATGTCACGTCTGATCAGGCTGTGCAGAATGGGCAGCAGGGATAGTGCGGGGCAGTGCATTCATTTACAAGAGCTGCCATAACAAAATGTCCCCCACTGGGTGGCTTTAAGAACAAAAGTTTATTTTCTCACAGCTCCAGAGTTAGGAAGGCCAAGGTCAAGGTCCCCACATGGTTGGTTTCTCCTGGAACCTCTGTCCTTGGCTTGCACCTGGACGCTGTCTTGCTGCCTCTTCACGTGTTGTCCATCTGTGGTCACACACCCCTGGTTTCCTTCCGTGTGTCCTAATCTCCTCTTCTCATGAGGACACCAGTCAGATTGGAGTAGGGACCACCCTAACAGCTTCATTTTAACCTGATCATCACGTATTCAAAAGCCCAATCTTCAAGTACAGTCATATTCTGAGGTACTGGGAGTTAAAGTTTTAAGATATGAATTTTGAGGGCACACGATTCAGCCCATAGCAGGCAGGATCAGCTCTGAGACACCCTGTCAGCCCCTTTTGTGCCACCATCTCCCATCATCAGAGAAGTGGCCGGAATTAAAGGTGTGTCCCCTTCCTGACATGCAATACGCCTTGCACTGTGCTGAGGAAATAGCGGACCTCTTTCCCTTCCCCTGCTTATGTTTCCCACGGTGAACGGAGTCAAGTCAGAGGTGGGACGATGATCCAGGGTAGAGGGAAAATAATGTGCCTTAGAGGCACTAATCGCAACCCTGAACAAGCCACCTCACCCTCACCCCGTCTCTAGGAGTCTGTGGTCCCTCATGCATAGCAAGGAGATTAATGCCGGCTACCTGTGTTATAGGATGGTTGGAAGCACCGAAGAAGGTGGCAGTTATGAAAGTGCCTTGAAATGGTATGTGACCCAATCTTTGTGAGTTTACACCCTTCAGTGCATATCCAATCCTTACCCTTGGCTGTGTTTTTGATCCTAGGAGCCCTGCCTCTCCTTCTTACTGGATTTGTTCACCTCTGACGCAGCAGCCTTTCCTACCAATGCCCTATTGTAAGAAAAACTGATTTTTTTTTTTTTTTTTTTTAAGTATCATGCCCGATCCCGGGGTGGGACTCTGGATTTCTCCAGTGCAGTCATGGCTATCCCATTCCCCTTTGCCGGGTGATGGTGTTTCCCGCCTCCCCTACACCTAACGGCGGTGGCCACGTGACCCAGTTCTGCCCACAGAAGTGGATGGGCCACATGTAGGGGTCTTCTGTGGAAGATTCTGTTTCTTGATAAGAAGGACGAATGTGCAGTGGGATGTTAATCCAGCCATCAGAAAGAAGGAAATCCTGCCATTTGCGACAGGGAATTAGAGCTGGAATCTTCTGATCCGGTCTTCCTAGTTTGGCAAGAAAGTCTCAGAGGCACTGTTGCATTATTCTCTCAGGACGCACATATTGCACGGCTGCCCCTCTTTCTATAATGCCAGCATGGGGCGCCGGCGTCCCTTGAGGCTTAAAGTTGAGATTTTTTTTAATTCTATCTACCCTTCTTTATGTATGAGGTGGAATTCTTCTCTGATGAGCAACTTCCCTCATCCACTCTTCGGGAACCAGTGTTACAGTTCATATGCCAGACACGGGATAATCGTTTCATTATTGGCCTCTGTGCACCCAATTTCAAAATAACGAATTTGTTTCATAGTATTTAATAATGGTGACTCTGAGGTCTTTGTCTCCTTAGGGTCGCTATGGACTCAATATTTAATCACAGTTGATGTGTTTAGGTCCATCTCAGTTCTGATTCTTACTGACACTCGGTTTGTCCCTAAGTGACGCAGACTCAATCTCAATCTGCCGGCACAGGCGCGAGCTCTCAGCAGGGGCTCAGTAAATGTGTGCTGAAAGTGTGTCAGAGAACGGAGTGAGGCGTATCGCTACCATCCTCGATTGTTTTGCCGTAACATTATATTACTGGGCCTGCCCCTCCAACAAGTGCTTGAAAGTGACATTACCCCTTCGCCCTCTTTGGTGTGATTCAAGTAGTACTACAGTGGGAGCAGAAAACTGAACACTCACCCTCCTTCGTTGGATCTTTCTACAGTAATGGGGGCGCGGTGGGGGACAAGTGACCTCAACTCATGGGTCTGATCGTCTTTTGGCTTCCAAAATTCATTTCCCCCATGACCATTAATTCTCACTCACACTGTTTTCTCTCTGCTCATCTGTGCCATCATCTGCTATTTCTCTACTTCCCAGAACCTTGCAGAGCCCAGATTTCCTCTTTCCCTCATACAGCTCCTCCTTATCACTGTCCCAGCACTCCTATGGAAGTAGTTTGTCAGCAAATCAACAAGTGTCTTTATTCTGCTTCTTCATCTCAGTGGTTTTTCCAGTTATGGCTGTGCATGTTGAAGGCCGAGTGTTTGACCTGGGTCACATCAAAGACCCTTTGGTGACCAGCCTCCGTGTCCTCAAACTTCAGTTTTCTGATTTCTGACATGGGGTAAGAGCTGGCTCTCCTGTACTGATGTGAAATGAGTTCCACAACAGATTGTTAGAACGTGATAAATCATACAACGTCCGGATGTGTAAGCTTTCTGTGCCCACAATTACCTGTGTTGGATTAAATGTGGGGGAATTTGACAACACCTTGAACTCATCCCAGCACTCTTAGAGATGGCAGTAATATTCACACATGGATCACTGGATTATATGCAGGAGTTGGTTGGCTATTGTGTTAACATGTAGGGATCCCTTTTTCCCCCTTTAACCCCCAGATTTAACTACTTTCTGGAAAGGCTACTCCAGCAATTGGTTATTGGGCAATTCAGTCCTAGCTGAGGATGTTTTACCTATTTTTTTGATAGCAGTTGTGGGTGCTAATAGAAAATGAACAAGGCTGGGGGGCCTGGGTTTCTCAGACAGTTAAGTGTCTGCCTTCGGCTCAAGTCATGATCCCGGGGGCCTGGGATGGAGCCCCGCATCGGGCTCCCTGTTTAGCGAGGAGCCTTCTTCTCCCTCTCCTTCTGCTGCTTCCCCTGCTTGTACACTTTCTCTCTGTGTCAAAAATAAATAAAATCTTTAAAAAAAATGAACAAGGCTGTGTTAAATGATCCTAGTTTTTAGAGTTTTTCATATTCCTTGTCATAATTGTGTGCAAATTTGACAGCAAGAGTATTATAATGTCAGCTTTGGTTTTGTAGTTCTATCCTTACTTAACATTGGAAACACTGGATGAGTAACTTCTGAGAGTGTGTTGGTGGAAGTTATAGGTAATGGGGACTGCTTTAGAATGGAAATACATTTTTTTGTGTGTTTAACCTAAAATTTTGCCTTTTTCTACTCCCATACTTGGCTATCAGGCATTTCAGCTCTGACTGAAAGTGCTCTCCCATACCTTACTGTAATAGTGGTGGGCAGTAGTGTCTGAAAAAGGATGAAGCTGCTGAAATGCCTTATAATTCTTGCTTTTGTGGTTCTTTGTGGCCTCTCTGTATCCTCGCAACTAGCACCCCAGGGTGTAGCTATAGATGTGGATTCAAACAGGGCCTGACATGGAGAGAAAGCTTTTACTCAGACATTAGGCCCCCTCAATGCTGTTGCTATGGGAGATGATGCATCCTGATTGTGTTGTTGCCATGGTAACCATGCACTTGACCCAGTCTTGTTCAGACCTGACACACCAAAGGCAGATTTTCCTCAGCTGCCAGTACCATCTCCTTTGTCAGTTCAGAGTGAGAAAAATGGAGTCAACAGAATTATTTTCCCAATGATATTCACTACTGTAGAAGTAATTTGGTGCCTAATTGGACAGGATTGCTTCTGTAATTTTTAGTATTGTGAGCCGGTATGGGCACATATAGATCATTTGTACAATGTGAAATACTGGATAAAGCACACCAATTGCTTTCCAAAGTGTTAAAGGAGCACCCAGTTCATATATTATTCATGATTTTAATGAATTGAAATAAAGTTAACTAGTGCTTATTGAGCGTTTTCTATCTACCAAGCTCTACTCTTTATCCTCTAAAGGTAGCTTGATTAGCACCAGCTTAGTATTCAATGTATAATAAACCCAAAAGAATATATGCATGAGATAATGGTGCATGAATCATAACAGATAGGAACAGAGAACAGACAACCTGATAGGTGAGAAATGGTTTTTCAAAGTAGTTTTAACTTACATTCCTGTTGCTATCAGTAGATTTGACATCTTTTCATATATTTAAGGGCCATTTGTATTTCTTTTTCTAAACTATTTGTTCTGCCTTTTTGTCATTTTTGTAATGGATTATGGTCTTTTTTACTTGACTGTAAAAAGTACATTTATTTGGAATATTAGCTCTTTATCTTTTATATATTTGGGGGGAAATATTTTTTCCCAGTTGATTATTCAATTCCTATTTGCCTGTCTTTTTATTAGTGTCCCCTCATTGTTATTATTTTTCATTGTGTATTGTAGCTATTCTTTCATGTTAATTTTTTCTCCAGAGAAACTTTAGAAAAAACTCATCTTTCTCTAGGGAACAACTTGCTGGTATATTTATATTGAGAATGCATTAAATTTGGACACTAGTGATGTTGAGCTTTCCCATTCAAAAACAAAATATAATTTTTCTACTTTTTATGGCTTTCAGGAGTCTAAACTTTTCCTCATATAGCTTTTCCACATTTCTTGTCAAGTTTATTCCTAAGAATGTTATCTTATTTGTTGCTATTATAAATGAGATTTTTGTCTTCCATTATATCTTGTTTCTGGTTATTGTTTATATGTATAAAAAGTCATTGATTTTTGTATATTAATTTATATCCTTCTAAATTTACCAAATCTTTTATTATTTGTGGATTTTTATCACTACATTTTTTGACTTGTCCCAATATGATATAATCTGGAGTTTCAATTCTTTTTGTAATTCATGTACCTATAATTTAAAAAAAAAATTTTTTTAGTGTTTGTTTTTTAATTGTGGCTAGTAACTCCACTGCAAGTTTGAATAGTGAAAGCTGAAATATTTGAAAAAGTGTGGACAACTTCTCCTTGTTCTTGACCTTAGCAGGAAGGTCTCTTGTGTTTCCTATTATGAATTTTATTATTTATTTAGTATTGATACAAAATAGACACTTCCTTAGAAATATATGCTCCTATTATATATATATACATATATATATATATGAAGTACCTCTAATTTCCTATTTTGTTGAGTTTTTTAAATTTTATTTTGTTTTGTTTCTATTTTTTTTGAATAAGTGTTGTATTGCATTGGATTCTTTTTCAAAATTTCTGGAGATTTTTATATGATTTTTCTCCTTAGGCCTATCATAAGGTGAAGTATATTAACATATTTCCTAACTATTGAATAACCCCTGATTGACTACAGTAAATCCCACTTGTTCATGGTATATTTTTTCTTTTTTGAAAATATTTTATTTATTTATTTGGGAGAGAAAGAGAGCACGCAAGCAGGATAGGAACAGAAGGCGAAGGAGAATAGCAGATTCCCCACTGAGCACAGAGCCCACCTGGGGCTGGATCAGACGACCCTGAGATCATGACCCTGAGATCACGACCTGAGCCATAATCAAGAGTCAGACGCCCAACCAACTGAGCCACCCAGGCGTCCCTTTGGTATATATTATTTTCTTAATGTGGTGTTAGATTCTGTCTACCGATATTAAATCTAGAAGATTTGCATCAATATTCATTATCAAAATTGTTCTATAACTTTACTATCTTTATCAGGTTTTGGTATCAATGTTATTCTCATTTCATAAAAATAATTTGAATTTCTATTACTTTTCTATGTTTGGAATATATTGTGTACCATTAGGATTAATAACTTATGTAGCATTGATTAGTTGGTGATTAAGTTTTTAGTAAAATTCTGTGAAAATTTTAAGGCCTGATACTTTTCTGTGAGGCAGTTCTTTAATATGTCTTCCTATTTCTTCTATGGAAATTGGTTTATTTAAGATCTCCATCTCAATTGGAGTTATTCTTGACAAATTATTTTTTCCTAGAAAATCATACTTATCATTTAGGTTTTCAATTCATTGTGCAAAGAATTATTTTGTTATTATTTAAAAATTTTTCTCTGTCTTAATGGTTATTTTCCTCTATTAATTTCTTATTTTGTGTATTTGTGTTTTCTACCTATTTATTTATTACATTAACTAGTGGTTGATTCCTTATTATTAATTTATTTTAAAAATTCAGTATTTTGATTTATTTAGTGCTACAATTTTTCTATTTCCTATATCTTTAGTGTTTTTTGTAATCTTTATCATTGGTTTCTTGTGTTTTCTTTTGGTTTACTTTGTTTTTTGCCTAACTTTAGGAGTTGAAAATTCAATTCATTAATTTTATTTTAAAATTTTATTGATACAGATATTAAATTTAAATTTAAATATTAAATTTCCTCTATAACCATTTAAATATTTCCCACATATTATAATATGTAGGATTTCCATTACCATTTTTTTTAAAGCTGCAATTTTGGTTTGTATTTCCCCTTTCACTCAAGGCTTTTAATAGAGAGTTTTATGGGCCCAGCATGCTTCTGTTGTACAACTCTGTTGCCCTTAATAGAGTTTTTAAATTTTCTGATGGAAAGACTTTTTAAAAAATTACCTTCATTGTATTATGATGAAAAAATGCTGGTTGTGTTATTTCTACTTTATTGAATTTGATGATACTTTCTTTGTGATCTGGCATATAGTAAAATTTTATGAATCTCCCTATATGCTTGAGATGGTATTTTTCTATTGTCTAGTTGTAAAGTTTGATATATACCCAGAAGATCTACCATATTGATTATGTGGAATGAGGTTCATTTTCTCCCAGCAGACTTTGTAGGCACCCTTAGAGGGATGGAAAAGGAAGAGTTTAGCACACAGGAATGAGAAGGGGTGCTTTGATCTGGGGACTGCTACATAGTCAGAGACATAAAATTCTCTTGGCAATCACAAGCATTCATTTAGTCAATAAATATTCAGAAATGCCCTCTATGACAAGTCATCTTTCACTTAATTCGGATTTCTGCTTAAAAGGCACAAGCAGGTCTAACCACAGCGAAAATCCCTGTCAGTCTCATTGTTACACTGCCTTAATTTTCTTCTTCTTTTTTTTTTTTTATTAATTTTATTTATTTATTTGACAGAGAAAGAGACACAGCGAGAGAGGGAACACAAGCAGGGGGAGTGGGAGAGGGAGAAGCAGGCTTCCCGCGGAGCAGGGAGCCCGATGCGGGGCTCGACCCCAGGACCCTGGGATCATGACCTGAGCCGAAGGCAGACGCTTAACGACTGAGCCACCCAGGCGCCCCTGCCTTAATTTTCTTCTTAATGCTTAGTACTCCTCTGCTCATATTCAATTCTTATTTCATTTAATATCTCCCACCCCACTAAAATATAAACTCCACAGGGGCACAGACATTTACCTGTTTTGTTTTCTATTCTATCTACACCACCCGGTATATTGCCGGTCACATGGTACACTCTAAATAAATGTTTGCTGCATGATGTATGAATAATACACACTCCATGCCTTCAGAGAATGAAACATCTGATATAGGGGCAGGCACAATAATGTTTTTTCCGAAAGTAATCAAATATGATGTCACTATACTTCACTACCTCATTTAACATCCAACACATATTTAATAAGCACCTGCTTTGTTCTTGTCCCTATGCTAACCACTGTGGATATAGAGATATATTCAGCACAGTCCCTGAATTAAGTATCAAATCTAGTAGGAACATTTCAATGATGAATTGTGCATTAGATGGTTATGCATTTAGCTCCAGTAACAACAAAAAAATCAAACCACAACAAGAATAAAAAACAACTAACAACAAATTAAGCTAGTGGTTCTCAACCTGTCCAGAACCTCAGAATCATCTGGGACATTTTCTAAAAAGACAAACTTCTTGCAAAATGGTAACATTTTTATGGAGGAGAATTTAGCAATATTTAGCATATACGTGTTGTCCCATAAATCCCAATTCTCAAAATCAAAGAAACTTTGCGAAATATGAAATTATTGTTGATTATAGCAACATGTGTTATAACAAAAACTGGAATAATTAAATATCCATGAATAGAGGACTTGAAAAATAAGATAACTGAACATTATGCAGCTATATAAAAGAATGATGACTATTTCTAGATATTGATTTAGAAAACTCTCCAGGATATAATGATGAGTGAAAAAAAATCAAGATGGAGAAAGCGGTATAGTATAGTTATCATTTATAACACACAATGAGTATGAATACATGTGGAATTATAATCAAAAAACTAAGAAAAATGTACATATGGGACAGAAGGCACAGACTGGAAGGGACAGGAAGATAAGCTGGACTTTGCTAAAATATGTTCTTTAGTAGGTTTGACTTTGGCATTATGTAATTTTTTTTACATATTTATAACAACTAATTGAATAAGATAAAAGCAATGAAAAGCAAAATGAATCTAAAAGACTTTATCATGAACCAAGTTGGTGGCACTACAATAGAGAAACTATTTTTTTAAATTTTATTTTATTATGTTATGTTAATCACCATACATTACATCATTAGTTTTTGATGTGGTGGTCCGTGATTCATTGTTTGCGTATAACACCCAGTGCTCCATTCACTATGTGCCCTCTTTAATACTCATCACCAGGCTAACCCCTACCTCCTACCCCCCTCCCCTCTAGAACCCTCAGTTTGTTTCTCAGAGAAACTATTTTTAATGATTGTAAAATACAATCATTTGTCCTGTAAATTCCTAGTGGGATACAACCTGAGAATCAAAAGAGTCATGAAAATTTTAAACTGTTTTCAGAATCAGTTTTTTTATTGGTATTGTTGGTATGTTCTTTTTTTTTTTTTTTTTACATTGTTCATTGTGAACTGTGGGCTAACAATAATGAGTAATTTTGTTGGTGTCATTGGGAGTCAGGACTGTGTCTTCAGAGAAAGTATATATTGATGAAAGATCAATGACATAAAGTGTATACCCTGAAGCCATGAATTTGAATAAGAAGTATCGGTATAAACTCGTGTTATATTTTACTTCAAAAATACATGTTTCTTAGCTCTGCCCTCTACAAAGCACTAGAAACTGTGATGAATCCGGTAACATGCAGCCATGCACCATAATTTTGCTCTCTACCAAGCATTTTCCACTCAAAAATACATCAAGATTACGTGATGAATTAGCTAATTTTAGGAAATGTATAAGGTGAGCTGAGAACAACTTGATGTACCAGAAGGGAGGAAGGACTACTGTGCTAATGTAAAAAGGATTCAAGAGCTAATCTGAAAAGCCTAGATGCCTAAAAATGCAATAGCTCGAGCATCTATGAGAACAGTAATTAAATAGATTTAAACACATTAAGTGAATTTAAATATTGCATTCATAGTGATTCTGAAAATATACTCTGATAACCTTTAAAAGTACTAGGGAATAAATTCATAATTTGAAACTGGTAGAAGGAAAAAATCAAATAACAATCCTTCCATTTATCCACTGTGTTACCAAATAATTAATGTGAAGATTCTCTTTAGAGAAGTATGCTGGCTAATAAATGAGAAGGAGAAATAAAATATCTTCATTCTACAATCTGTAATGGAATATTAGATCTAGGTGATAATCATCAGTGTCTGCTAACACCATAAAAAAAGAGACAACCAGACATTATGTGTCTCCAGATGGAAATACACAGCACTACTTGTGAGGTATTCTTGCTAAAAGGAAAAAAAAAGGAACAAGAAAAAAATAACTTGGAACTAATAAAGGCTCCATCTCTAACAACCAATTTATAGGTAAATCAGGAGACATATGGATATATGTTAAACAATGACAAAGGGAGGATGTCAGCAGAATCTATGAAACTCTAGAGAGTAAAGGACCCAAATTCTTCAGCAAATAAATTGCAAGAAAAACAAAAGAGAGAAAGGAAAGAAAGGAACAACCTATAGATTGGAAGTGACCTAATAGGCATATTAACAAATTATAATGCATGAAAGTAAACTGGATCCTGAGTTGAAATAAATACTTGTTTATTTTAAAATAAATATTTGAAATCTGATTTTCTTTTTTATTAAGTATTTACATTTTAATTCCACTTTATTGTTAACATACAGTGTTAAATTAGTTTCAGGTGTACAATATAGTGATTCAACAATTCTATACAACACCTGGTGCTCACCAAGATAAATATACTCTTTAATCCCCATCTATTTCACCCATCCTCCACCCCATAACCATCAGTTTGTTCTCTATAGTTAAGAATTTGTTTCTTGGTGTCTCTCTTTTTTCCCCTCTTTGTTCATTTGTTTTGTTTCTTAAGTTTCACATGCGAGTGAAATCATATGGTATTTGCTGTTCTCTGTCTGATTTATGAAATCTGATTTTCAAATCAGAGACAGAGCCTTTATTAGATTCAAGTTAGATTTTTCTCCTTCTTCTTTTTGACAAGAATATCTCATAGGTAGTGCTGTGTGCTTCTATCTGGAGACACATAAATGTCTATTGATGGATGAATGGATAAAGATGTGGTATATATATACAAAGGAATATCACTCAGCCATAAAAAAAAAATGAGATCTTGCCATTCGTGACAACATGGGTGGACCTAGAGAGTATAATGCTAAGTGAAATAAGTCAGACAGAGAAAGATGAATACTATATGACTTTACTTATATGTGGAATCTAAAAAACAAAACAAACAAAAAACAAAAACAGAATCATAAATACAGAGAACAAACTAGTAGTTGCCAGAGGGGAGGGAGTTGAAGGATGAATGAAATAAGTGAAGGGGACTAAGAGGTACAAACTTCCAGTTACAAAATAAGTAAGTCATGGAGATGAAAAGTACAGCATAGGGAATAGAGTCAATAATATTGTAATAACATTGTATGGTGACAGACAGTGGCTACACTTATTGTGGTAAGCACTGAGTAATGTATAGAATTGTTGAATCACCATGCTGTACACCTGAAACTAATATAACATTGTGTGCCAACTATACTTCAATTTAAAAAAGTTAAAAAAAAGAGAGAAAAACTATGTATGAAACAATTGGAAAATGTTAAGCGAGGGATGGATATTTGAAGATATTTAGCAATTATAATTAATTTTTAAAATGCAATAATGTTATTGTGCTTATATTTTTAAAGTGTCTATATCTTTTAGAGATACATACTGAAATAATCTTTTACTAAGTGATATGTTTAGGATTAGCTTCAAAATAACCTGTGGGTAGAGGGAAGAATGTGGGAGTATAGATCCAAGAATTCTTAATTGTTGAAGCTGTGTGAGATTTACGTGGTTTCTTTATATTATATCTTGTCATGTATCTCACACTACTTATAACAGAAAGCTTTTTTTTAATGTCCAAAGCCACAATGTAGACTAATTTTTTTTAAGATTTTATTTATTTATTTGACGGAGAGAGAGAGAGAGAGAGCACAAGCAGGGGGAGGGGCAGAAAGAGAGGGAGAAGCAGGCTCCCGGCTGAGCAGGAAGCCCCATGCTGGGCTCTATCCTAGGACACTGGGATCATGACCTGAGCCAAAGACAGATGCTTAACTAACTGACTAAGCCACCCAGGCGCCCCAATGTAGACTAATTAATCAGAATTTCTGGATATGGTGCCAGGGCACTGGTATTTCTCAAAGCTATTTTCAATGAATTTACTATGCAGCTAATGTTTAGAGACAATAATATAAATAAACAGGGCCTTACCTTCGTCACCCCCCCACTCAGGATAAGAAGTACAGAAGTACACTTGCATTGGTTCAGCAGCTCAAAGATGCCACAAGGATACCAAAGCCTCTAACCTCCTACTCAACCATTTTCAGTAGGTTGACTCTATGACCATATGCATGTCACGACATGGCTGCAACAGCTCCAGGTATCTCTATCACATTCCAAGTACCATCATCTTTGCTCACATCTATCCTTTTTATTAAGAAACAGCCTTTTTTGTGTAAATCCCCTGCACATTCCGCATATACTCTACTGGGCAGACCTGGGCCACATAGCCACATTTAGATGTAAGGGAGGCTGGAAAGAACCATCATCTAACAAAGGGGAATAGGATAGCCATGACTGGATTGGAAAAATTCTGAGTCTCCCCCCTGGACTGGACATACTGCTTCTTTAAAAACAAAAAACAGTTTTTCTTACCACAGGGCATTGGTAGGAAAAGCTATTGGGTCAACAATCAACAAATCCAGTAAGAAGAAGTTGAGCTGGTTGGGTCAAAAACACAGTCAAGGGTAAGGATTGAATATGCCCCGAGGGGAATAAACTCATAAGCATTGAGCCACATACCATTTCCAGGACTTTGGTAACTTCTACCTTGTTCAGGCCTCACAACAATCCCATAACAGAGGCAGCCAGCATTATATCCATGTTATGCATGAGGGACCAGAGACTCATAGAAGAGGGGTGAGGTGGCTTGTTTGGGGGTTCCTAGTAGTGCCTCCACAGCACATTACTTTACCCCTCTGCCATGGGCCATAGTTCCTTCTCTGGCTTACCAAGATCACTTTCTGAAACATAAACAGGGGAAGAAAAAGAGGTCCACTATTTCCTAGGCAGGAAGCAGATGTATTTTGATGCTGGCCACTTCTCTGATGATGGAGTCTTCTGGCAGAGGTGGAGGCACTCCGGTGACCTAGAGCAGAATTCGCCCTTCATGGTAGCTGTTAGTGGTGGTCTGCACACCCAGCTCCTATGTGTTATCTGGGATTCTACTAACTCAGTCAGGCACTGGTAGATAGTGTGGAGCCTGACACTTGTACCTGGGGGTCTTGGCAATGTCACCATCTGCAGAGTCGGCTTTCTTGCTGCCAATATTGCCAGCAGTTTTGACCTTTTTGTCTTACAGAATGAATCTGACATGCATTCAACATCCCCCCCTGCAAAAAAAAACTACCTGCATGCCCAGTTCAGATTCTGCTATGAAATTTCTCAGGCCCCCAACTTCCCTCCAGGTCTTGAATACTGTGCCATCCATAGAGGCAAACAGTTCTTCTTGAAATACATTAAGTTGTGGTCACTGCAATGTTTTACTCACCACCAGGATCTTGTGAAGCCACCTCTCATCCATCCTGAATCACCATCCTTTAAGGTTAGGGCCTCCTTAGATATATCTCCTGCCCTTCAAACCCTCTGTGTGCCCTTCTTTTTTTTTTTTTTAAGATTTTATTTATTTATTTATTTATTTATTTATTTATTTATTTGTCAGAGAGAGAGAGAAAGAGAACACAAGCAGGGGGAACGGCAGGCAGAGGGAGAAGCAGGCTCCCAGCTGAGCAAGGAGCCTGATATGGGGCTCATGACTTGGGATCCTGACCTGAGCCGAAGGCAGGCCCTTAACCGACTGAGCCACCCAGGTGTCCCCTGTGTGCCCTTCTTAAATATGTGAAATGCATAGTTGCAGCTCATCTACTATTTCAGACCACAGTTCTTTTTGGCTTAGCACGCACTGAGGAACACGGATGGGGATAGAGCATTCTGTCATTAGCACCACTCAGAGATAAGCCTTTAGTTGTTTAAAAAATGTATTAATACATTTTATTTAACCTATTCACATATACCCTACCAAACTGGCAAAAGAGGCTAAAGCAGTTTAGAAAGCTAAATAATATATGTTACATGAACATCAGTTAAAGCAAGGTGCCAAAAGAAAGACAAAGGTAGAAATCAAACACTAACCTTTAATCCAAGGACTGTCAGTTAAACCTGCAGAAGCCATTTGGGGTCTGTCTTAGTCACTTGCCATGTGACAATGTATTCTGTGAATTTATTGGTGTGGCAAAAGGTCACTGGCAGAGCTAGTAAAAGCACTCTCTGGAGGAGATAATTGTAGTCTGTTAGAGACTTTAGGAAGCCTTTTACTAAGTGTACCAAATGTGACAGAAGAGCTTTAAGTGGATACATATTGGATACATAGTGTATCAAGTGAGAGATACACTGACTCGATTGCATACAGCAGCCTGACTATGGACAAGTCTTTTTGTTTGTTTTTGCCCTCTCATGCTAAAATTGGGGGACAATATTCTCTGCTTAGACTTTTGAAGTTCAGCAATCAAAGAGAACCTTCATTAGATGGCTGAGAAACGTCTTCAAATTTTCTGTGTAGGTAAATTCTGGTTGCTTAATAGGAATTTGTAGAAAATAAGGGGCTTTGCTGAACTTTTTATTGATGGCTGATTCTTAGAGCTTGAACCTTTTGCCCACTAACTTATAAAAGAAATCATACAATATTTTTAAGGGTAAGTAAAGCGGATATTGTAACTGAAAACTAAAACAAATGGAAATATACCAACAGTCTCAACAGAAAATATCAAAAGAACCCCTTTAAACATAAACATAAAATCTGGATCAATGTGAACATGTTCAAGTGCTCAGGTCTTGGCAGAACTTCCATGGTCGTTGGAGAGTTCCTTTTTTAATGGTCATGAAATGGTAACTAATCATCTCCCTACTGAAAAACAGTCCATTTTAACTAAAATGAGTTGAATATTTGAACTGCAAAATGTTTATAAGTAAACTTTATAAAAGCAGGTTCTTGCATTGTAGTAAAACAGAATCAAGAAATTGTGAAAGGAGTGTCTATTTTGAAAAAGGATTTATCTTTTGAAGACAGGAACAGTAACCGTAGTTAAGTATTAAAAGCACTGGCAGTTTGTTCTGGGTACCAGAGAAAGATGCTCAAAGTGAGTAATGTGGGAGGTCTGCTAGCTTCTACCCAGTCCAAACCTCCCCTTTTCTTTCCTTTTTGGGTCTCTGCTGCAATACAGAATAAGTTGGCCCCTTTCCCTGAATTTCAGATTTGTCCCATAATGACCAGAGAAATAAAGGCAGAGGTTTGGGAGAAAAACTGCCAAGAGCCGATGGGTAGACATTTATTGAGAAAGCCTTAAGCAGGAAGTTCATAATGTTTTTACAGCATGCAGCCTGACTTGGGGAGATTCTACATTATCTTGGTTGCCAGATGAAGTTCTGAAGACAGTTAAGTTAAACTGGCCTGAAATGGAGGCAACAGGGGACCTCTGAAAGGACACTGCTCGGTATGCCCTAGGGAGAACTAGTGTTGTGTTTGAACAGCCCCACGTTTGCAGTATCGGAGACCACCATCAGACATTAAGAACTAGAAAGGACGGTATTCAGGAAGTTAGAAATGTTATCATGAGTTTATATCCAGTTTCCTAAAGAGCCAGTCTGGTGTCTCCAATCACCTGGATGATATGTTTTTCACTGAAATGAAAAGAACTAGTTTCTGAAATCTATTTCCAGAGGTTTATGTCCTGGTCTCTGAAGTATGTATACATGTGCGTGTGTGCGCGCATGCGCGCGCGCGCACACACACACACACACACACACACACGGTTCAGAGCTCCTGGTAGAGAATTTGCTATTCAACTGGCTATTGAGAAAGACATTTAGGAGCCAATTTTTGAGGGGAAAATATCCAAATTGGATGGAGAAAAAGTTCTGTCCTGCTTGTGGCTTTGGCCTATTAGTGAAAGATATCTGCAATAATCCTATTGGTAAACTACTAAAAGTCTGAAAAAATGAGGTTGATGCAACACCAGAAATATTTTTTTTTAGTGGCTGCAGGGCAAAACTTCTGGCAGACACTGAATTGGTCTGTTTTGTACAAAATTCAGAGCACAGAGGCAAGAGAAGGAATCTAAAATAAAGATGAAACTCTTGCCATTGACATTCTATTATTAAAGGACTGGGTCCAAGACAATATGAGGTGTATCCATGTGGATTAGGTTAGCTGACATAGGACAAAAGAAAAATCCTTGTTTCCCATGTGGGTGCCCCTGAAGATCTATGATGGATGATTCACAGAACCATGCTATTGATGCTCTGAAAAGACCTGTGGCTATCTCTGACAGGTTAGAAATCCTGGAGGAACATGGGTACACAAACCAAGGGACCATGGCGTACCTTGCCTAAGCATGGGCCCAGGTTGTTCTGGCAGCCAGTCTCCACCCCTTTCCAACCATCCCATGAGTGTGAAGAACAGGCCCTGCCCACCATTGGGCAGATGTTCACATTGGGTCACTACCACTTACCAAGACTGAAAGCTCTTGCAGCTGTAGATAGTTATGCAGGTTATAAAGCTGCCGTCCCAGCAATCAAAGCAGCCACCTCAGGATGGAGAGTTGGATGTTTTCCTTAATACACTGTTCAGAGACAAGTCTAGTGTCTCTGACTCAAAAGTGGGTTGTGATCTGATTGTAAAAATGACCTTCTACCTTCCCTACCAACTCCAAGCACGGAAGAATACAAAAGTGGAATGGGCTAATTTCCCAGCTCGGGGCCCACACTAACCCTTACTTTTCAGGAAATGACTTACAGCCCTATTGCAAGCATGTATCTTCTCAACATTCATGCCCCCTATCGTGTTGTATCCCGCATCACAAGTCTCATGGTGAACAAAGCAAAGGGGTATATTCAGATGATGGAGTATGGATAAGAGTTTAGTCAACATATGGTCTGAATCCCCAGGTATACTTGTAATGTGGCAATGCTTTCTTCTCCAAATCACAAGTGGGGAGACAGAAGAGCTCCTTTATTGATTCAAATTGGACAGAGAAAACAAAATTCACTGGGAAGAGCCCTCAAATAGATTTTTTTTTCCGAATGAAAAATCTTCTTTTAATACAAACCTGTGCATTGTTTGTAAATGCCTCTTTCAAAACAGTGAGTGTAGGACAGTATTTAAAAGCCCAAGTAGGGGTGCCTAGGTGGATCAGTCGTTAAGCGTCTGCCTTCGGCTCAGGTCATGATCCCAGGGGCCTGGGATGGAGCCCCGCATCGGGCTCCCTGCTCGGCGGGAAGCCTGCTTCTCCCTCTCCCACTCCCCCTGCTTGTGTTCCCTCTCTCACTGTGTCTCTCTCTGTCAAATAAATAAATAAAATCTTTAAAAAAAAATAAAATAAAAGCCCAAGTAATATGATGTGTTCAGTGACTTGAGAAAGTAAAAAAGCTAATTGAATACTATTATGTACAAATTCTTAAAAATATTCAAAAGCATTTCAGATACCAATAAGAGTTTCAAATGGAATATTTTATTGACATGTTAGTTGTCTTTTTAACATGTACACACACACTGACACACTCTGATCTGCGTGGAACAAGGGTTGTCTAAATATCCTAAGAGAAAATGAAAAATTAAAAAATATATTAATTTTTCATTGTTATAGACAATTACACCCACATCACTTACAAAGCTATTACTGGTTCTGTCCAAGGGAGCAAAATGGCATAGGAGGAGGAAAGTTGTGGGTCAATTCAACAGTGACATAACTGAGATCTCAACATGAGAAAGCTGACAAAACATGGATTTTTGCTGTGAATTTTCTCTTTGCAAAATATGAAGAAAAGTCTGTCAATGGGCAGTAAATAAGAGAAAGTGGTGAACTTTTGTAGTCAATTCTCACAGTATTGTGCAGGGGCATCAAGAAAACTGCTTAGTCCTTCTCTGGGACCAGTTTCAGAACTTTTCCAATTGCAATGGTCTTACCCTCATCTCTTAAAGTAAAACGACCCATCTGAGGAAAATCTTTGAATGTTTCAAGGCAGATAGTCCCTGCTGTCCTTAAACGGGCAATGCACACTTGATCTTGTTTCACGAAGCGGGGCCGTGTCTTACTTTTCTCTCCTGACTTTTTGTCTACCAAGGAGATTAAGGCTGTTATCTCAACTTCCTCAATACAAGTATGAATGTGCAGCACCGCATTATAGCCTGGGCAGATGATGGACTTGTGCTCAATAATCACTATCTGAACATCAAAGGTGCGTCCAGAATGGCACAGATTATTAGGGTCACAAAGTATGAATCCTGGAAGAATCTCTTCTTCTTCAATTCCCTTCAGTCTGATTTTAAGGTTTTCACCTGGGGCTACATAATCAGTTTCAGCATCATCAGAAAGAATTCCAAGAACTTCCACATTGTGCTTGTTTGGCATCATCACAAGCTGCTGGCCCTTAAAAATGGATCCTGATTCCAGCTTTCCCAGGACCACAGTGCCCATATCCTTGTACTTATCCACAATTGGCAGTCTAATTGGTCCATCAATTGATCTGTTGAAGTTTGGCATATTATCCAAATATGGAATAAATGGTAATCCAGTGTACCAAGGGCAAAAATCTGATTGCTCTTTAATATTTGCCCCCGTCAGCCCTGAGCAGGGCATAAAGTGAATGTCCTTTTTGGGACTAAAGCCGACTTTTTTCAAAAAGGGCACCAGTTTTTCTTTACATTCTTCATATCTCTCGCTGCTCCAATTAACTGTGGGATCATCCATCTTATTAATAAGCACTACTAAATGTTTTACCCCTGCTGTTTTTGCCAACATCGCATGTTCTCTTGTCTGTCCACCTTTCTCAAATCCAGTTTCAAATTCTCCTTTCCTGGCAGAGATTACCAGTACAGCCAGATCAGCTTGAGAAGCACCACCAATCATATTTGGGACAAAACTCTTGTGGCCAGGAGCATCTAAAATGGTGAAATGTTTCTTTTCTGTTTCAAAATAGGCACGACCCACTTCTACTGTTTTACCCTTGTCTCGTTCTTCCTGATTTGTATCTAAGGCCCAGGACAAATACCAAGTTTCTCTGTTTTTTTTCTTTAGCTTCTCTCTCATATTTCTCAAGTGTCCTTTTGTCAACCATTCCTGTCAAAAACATTATTTGTCCTCCAATGGTTGACTTTCCAGCATCTACATGCCCAATGAATACCACATTTACGTGTTCTTTTTTGGGAGCACCTGAGGGCACGAACACAGATTTAGATTTTCTCATTTCCTCTTTCTCCATCATTTCCTGGCCACTTTCTTCTGGGGGCCCTGAATCTCCCAAGGAACTACCCCCTGGCTCAGCTTCACTTACTTCTTTATTGTGCTCCCATGACTCTTCTAGGATCATCTCCACCTCTCCATTTTCTACAACAGGTTCTGAAAGTTCCATGGTAACGGCTGAATTGGAACCTTCATGCAACACTAACTGTTCCTCTTTGGAATGTTCCACAGGTGCCCCCCGTCCCAGCCTTTTACCTTGAGGGTCGCCCGCGCCGGTGCAGGTTTCATCGATGCTGGTGATGTCGGCCGGGGGGGTCTGCGGCTGGGCCGAGCCCCGCAGAAAGGACGGCACGAACTCCGCGGCGTGTACGTTAGGCACGAAGGGTTTGGCATTGACGTTGAGCTGACGGCTGAAGGCCGAACTGAGATGCTCCCGCTGGGCCTCGGCAACCGCCGAGGAGGCTCGGTCTCCGCTCGGGGCCGAACCCGGGGCTTCCATGTCCACCTGGTCCCAGCAGTCGGGCGCCGAGTCGCTGCTGCTGCTGCCCGGATCCATGGTCTGAGGACCTGATGGGTGGCGGGGAGGGAGCGGGGTTAACACGCCAGAAAGAGCGGGCTACGCCGCCAAGGGGTAAGGCTGCAAGAGCGAAGTGCCAAGGGGGAGCGACACGAACCTTAGCGGCAGCGCGGCGGCAGCTAAGTCCCAACACTGCATTCGCAACTGCGGCAGCAGCAGCAGCAGATATGGCGGCTCAACCCTCTCCTCTTGTGTGTGAGCGGATCTCCTCCCCCAAACCCCAACCACTTCCGACTCCTCCACCGCCGACCCAACGCGGGGCGTGGATTGACCCCTCGCTGCCATCCGTACGCTCGCCTCCTTAGTTCTCAGCCATGGGCTAAGTGCAAAAGTAGGATTTGTAAAACGAAATTGTCCATTCATTTTTGTTCACACGATCTGGGAGAGCAATTTGACGGTGTAATGATTAAACCTAGACTGGCACACGTGATTTACAATTCTACTCAAAGATCCAAGTAAAAACGAGAATGGCTATTGAACAAATGGAGGCAGGAGATGGGTTAACTACCCAGAAACCCAGCAACCAAAGGAAGACATTAGTGACTAGAGAGGCATTCATGAAATACATGAAGATATACCTGAACCTAGGAAATGCCACTTAAGATCATTCATTAATTTGAAACCCAGAGGCTTTTTGATTTTCCTTCTTCCGGAGGGCCCCCGTAAGCCTGTAACTCTTGCTGATGGCTTCTGTGCTGTAAGGATGGGGTTAGAACTTGTTTTCGTGTTAAGCACCGTGGCTGTGTATGTGGAAGGAACGCCGAAGGAAAACCTTGTCCCAGTGAAGCTGCCCAACTTACAGCTTCTGTGCAGGTGCCTGAAAAATGGCTACCCTAAAATGCTCTGGTGGGTCCCACAGGCAAACCCTGGACTCAGATCATTTGTATGCTAACCAACTGTATCCTGCCCCACTCACCAGCACCTCCCCAGACTACAATCTGGGTCCACAGACTTTCTTGCCCCATTCTGGAGGCTTGGAACCCTACTCACTGCTGGTATTGCTGGTACTGGGTTTGTCTAAGAACAAATCAGTATCATGTTGGAACCTTTCTCAGTTAGTAGTGATGACATGGGGCTGTGGATGTCAGCCTAATTAAACTGATTAAGACCTCTGAGATGAACAAAGTCCATAGACACTAATCAATAGAATCTAACCCTCAGAAAGAGTTTGTAACATTTGAGCCAAAGCCTAGAAGAGCTGGTCTGTAAATTATCTTAATTTAGATAAAACTGAAATAGAAAAAAAAGGATCTTGGGAAAATACAATTTGCTAGTACAAGGTAAGGTCATAAAGTTGGATATTAAATAAATCCAACAACAAGTCAAAATACTTTTAAAAATTGGTGACTGATTTTTAACTTAACAATTTTGTTCTCCAGACTTTAGGAGTAGAAAAAAAATGTTCTATGTCTAACAAACCTGGACCCTTGATGGTTTTGGTCTAGTGCTGCCACTATTTTACTAGTTCTGTGCTGTTCCCAAGCCATTAGATATCAAACCCCTTCATTCTTTTTGCCTCTGGTAATGGTTTAATTATTTGTTGTCACATAAAGAGAGTGTGCATGCTTATTCACAATGAATAGGAAGGACTGTGAGGTTGAATGTGCAGAGAACCTTGGACAATACTCCACACGTGCTGGAGCCTTTCTTGGGCATTCTGTAAACCTAGGATAGACTTAATAAAATGTCTCTGGGAGAACTTGTCAAGCAAGGTTTAGGCAGTTGTGTTCACATTAGTTTCGTATTAGCAATGAAGCCGGACAGACCTGGGATGTTTTCTTCACCTGGGTCAATTGCATTGATTATGAGAATGTTAACATGACTACTATTTAATAATATCTCTGCTAGAGAACAGAGGATGCTTCACTTCTAAAACCTTAAAGAAAAAATGAGAAATAGTGAGAGGATATCCTCACAAGGCATCATCCTTGGGGCTCAGGGTGGGGGCAGGTCCATCCAAGAGAGAGAAACATTGACAGGACTATACACACAGAAACTAACCTTTGACCAAATTCATTTGATTTGCGAGATGGGGTGAGTGTCTCAAGTTTATCTGCCTAGAACTTTGAAAGAGTTCATCAATAAGTGAGCGAATTGTCTTCACCAAAGGTTTTTTTTTTTCTTAAGTGCAGGCAATATCTGGTCATTGCCTAATCATTTCTTCTTAAATTTTTTTGTGAAATATGCACAAATATAGAAATTTGCATAACAAAAAATTATTGTTTATTGACTTAGAAGGGAAACACACTTGTAACCACCACACAAATCAATGATTAGAAATTTGCTGGCCAACTCAGCAGACTTCTCAGTACCTGTCCAGTCACAACCCACCCCCTCTCTCCCTAAGTGTAACCACTATCCTGACATTTATGGTTTATCCATTATTTCCTGTATAGTTTTATCACACTGATGTATACTCAAACACTACAGTTCAATTTTACCTAGCTTTTTTTTTTTTGATACCTCTTTTAAGTCTCAATCTACAGGTTCCCAACCTATCCTCCCTTATTTCCGTATCATTTATTCATTGAAGAAAATGGATGATGTGACTTGTAGAGTTTTCTACATTCTTGAGTTTGCTGATTGTATCTTTATAGTATAGTTTAGAATTTTTTTCCCTCTATTTCCTGTATATCAATAATTGGATCTATGAGCTTGACCAGATATAGGTGCAATTTTTAGCATTTGAGTATTTCCATAAAGAGGCACATAAGATCAGGTTGTGACTTATTTTACAGTTAGCAGAAATTAATGATGATTGTGTAGAAACACTATATCATTAGGGGTTGCAAAATTGTGATATTGTACTTCTGTCCTTTCTTTATTAATTGGAATACAGCTTTAAAACAATTTTCCTTCAACAATTTTGTTACTTTGAGGTATAAATTTTAAAGGAAACACAGGGAAGCGATTGATTATTTCTCTTTGAGAGTTTTCAGAATAATGATTTGGTTGCCTATAATCCTTCACAGATGACAAATAAGGATATTTCAAAAGAATAATTATGAATTATTGGATTTACATATATTTGATGTGTTTAAAACAATTTTCCTTACCATACTTATTGGTTTATTTATTATCTGGTATGACAAAATGTACCAGACCAATTTCATATATTTCTATTAAACCAAGAATACTGGTTGTCAATAACAGGGATAATAAAATTTGAAAATAAAATACTCATTTGACTTATTACATTTTTACGTAAGTAGTCTCAGTACTACCAACACCAGTATGATTAGAGAAAACAGATTTTTTTCACAAGGTCTCCATGTTCCCATCCAGTACATTACAGTTAAACTATATCTATCTGATGATAATTCACTTTGTTATGTGTGTGTGTGTGTGTGTTTTAGTAGCAGGTTGTATTTCAATGATTTTCGATGGATTCTCTCATTTCGTTTTCCCTACCATTCTGTGAAGAAGGTAATCTTAAATCACTCTCTTTTACAGATAAGAAATGGATGTTTAGAGAGGCTGAGTGAATTATCCAAGGTTACATAGCTAGTAAATACTGGACTTGGTGTTCAAACACGGACAAAAAGATTCTAAGGCCATACTGACTTGTAGCATCTATTATATATCAAGAAAGGAATCGGGAGATTTGGTGAGTATAAATCACAAATGGAGGAAGAGGATAAAGTCTTAGATTATCTGCAGAGAATGGAAATATGGATGAATTTAAGAAAGAAAGGATAATTCAGTTGAGTTCTTCCTGAAGTAAGAGATAACCCTGTGGAGATTCTGAGGGAAGATTGCAATAAGAAAAATGAGGAATGCGGGAAGATATAGAATAGACCTTTGGGGTATAGGTAAGGTGGCTGACTTGAGAGTAGTAAAATTATTTTTTTAAGAATTCCAATTAAACAAAAGCATAATACATAAACACATAAACAAAAACATAATACAGTACTCCAGGTTTGGAGATTCCCCTTTTCCCCCAACATACACCTAGCATCATTGAGCAGCCTAGAGTACAAGCTGAGTTTTAAATTTCATCCAGGATTGAGGAATAGTAGCATCAGATGGGCTAAAAGGAGAACAGGAAAATATCAAGACCCTAGTGAACACAGGGTTAAGAAGACTGTTTTGGATGCCTTATATTGGTTCTCTCAGGATATCTTTGAGCTCTATTCATAAATTTGCCTCTCTGTATTAAAGAAGATGGAAAGCTTAAGTCTCCGTTTCCTAGAGTTTTTGCTCCTAAGGTTCCTGATGCATTTTACCTTCTGTCAATCTGATGCACACTGATCAGATTTACTTTACAGCCAACTTAAATGTAGAGACATGTGGGGTAAGGCAGGCTTGATCTGAGCTATGGAGCCAGCTGAAGAAGTATCTTCACTGAGATAACAACTCTGGTAGACTTTCCTGCTTCCAGGTAGGCAACTAAGGCACCCTATGCCTAAAGCCAACAGTTACACTGAAAATATACTGATTTCCCCTCTCCTCAACTGTGGCAGCAGTGACAGCTCCCCTTGGGGGCCAATTCTGATGTATGTAATAATCATTCTGAGAGGCCATGAATACACTTATATCTCCAGGCCCTACAAGGACAATATTTATAAGTCTCTAACTCCCCAATTAATCCCTGTGCTATTAACATAGAGTGTTTTCTATTAACAGCAACCAAACACTGACTAGTAGAAGTGCCAAAAAAGCTGGGGTTCAAATTCAAGGCCTGGCATTTCAAACTATTTCCTTTGTTAAATTTCTTTAACTACTCTGTGACTGTTTCCTTAGATAAGTGGAGATGAATCCATATTCACAAATACATCCTAGGGTGCAAGGTGCAAGGATACATGGTGGGGACAAAGAATCACAGAGGCTGAAATTACAAGATACTTCAGCAGCTTCATTACTGCTCAGATACCACTACTATAGTAAAGTGTGGGACAGCAACATCAATCGTGGCTGAAATGCCTGATAGCCAAGCCTGGGAGTATGCGCAGAGAAAATAGCCTCATTTGAGTTTAAACTGGGGAAAATGCATCTCCATTCTAAGGCAGTCCCTATTGCCTACAGTGTTCACACCACACACACTGGGAAGTTATTCATCCAATGTTGCAAATACTAGGTGAGAACACAACTACAAAACTAAAGCTGATGAGGCAATCCTGTAACTTTCAGAAAAATTTACACACAATTAAGGGGAATATGAAGAACACTGTACCCTCAGCATTGATAATTTTCTACCAGAACCAAAAACGGCGACAGTAAAATTCAAGGAGGCATACAAATAGTAATTGTGTGACATCATAGAGATATTAGTTAATACTAGGAGGTTATCAAGTACATTATGTGTGTCACACACACATACACATACATACATACATATAAAATAATATACCAAAATAATCATGCCCACCTTAAATTTACACAAAATAATATGTCATTTATACCTTAATAAGAAAAAAATTAAAATAAAATTTGGGGAATCAACCTCCACTAGAATTGAATTACCCAATAGCCAATTGCTAGAGTAGCCCTTCCAGAAAGTAGTTAAATCTGGGGGTTAAAGGGGGAAAAAGGGATCCCTACATGTTAACACAATAGCCAACCAACTCCTGCATATAATCCAGTGATCCATGTGTGAATATTACTGCCATCTCTAAGAGTGCTGGGATAAGTTCAAGGTGTTGTCAAATTCCCCCACATTTAATCCAACACAGGTA
>NW_022589845.1:241493-281127 GCF_004348235.1 Phoca vitulina
GCATAAAACTCACAGAAATCGACAGAATTGTCACAGCCACGAGAAGCTTAAGAAGATACTAAGAGTACGAAATATGAGTTTGTATCCTGTGTGGGATCTTGGAACACAAAAACAACATTAGAGAAAGTCTGAATAAAGTATAGCCTTTGGTTAATGATGACATCTCAATATCAGTTCGTTAATGTTACAAATGTACCCCGTTTACATAAAATGATAATAATAGGGGAATCACTTGTGGGGTATATGGGAACCATCTTAACTCTCTTCATAGTAATTCTGTAAGCCTGAAACTGTTTCAAAATGTAAGGTTTACTTTCAAGAAGCACATTGCTACTATGTTGCAAGAGTTGCAGTTATCTTGAGGCCCTCTGGACAGATACTTTTAAAGACGTAAAATGTCAGTTTTTTTAAAAAAAGTATACTCAGGGGCGCCTGGGTGGCTCAGTCGTTAAGCGTCTGCCTTCAGCTCAGGTCATGATCCCAGTGTCCTGGGATCGAGCCCCACATCGGGCTCCATGCTTGGCGGGAAGCCTGCTTCTCCCTCTCCCACTCCCCCTGCTTGTGTTCCCTCTCTCGCTGTGTCTCTCTCTGTCAAATAAATAAATAAAATCTTTAAAAAAAAAAAAAAGTATACTCAACCCTCCTCCTGCAACAAGGCTGTGGGCCAGCAGCGTCCGAACAGCTGAAGTGTGGATGATGAATTTAAAGAGCTCTGCGGCCATCACAACCCCCACGCCTGCGTGGAACCCTTTGGGGATGTGACAGAGAGGAGGCAGCTCCATGCAAAGCTCCAGTGGAAGGACTTCAGGTGTTCTTGGAGAACATGTACCCAGAATTGCACGGGCCTGACGACAAGCCCGCCTTCTTTGGGATGTTCTGGAACAAAAGACCAAAAGGTTACTGCTTTGACTCTTACCCTCCCAGTGAAAACCAAATCGTGGGACACCGGGTCCTTCTGTACCTCTGTCATGGAATGGGTCAGAAGCAGTTTTTCGAGTACACGTCCCAGAATGAAGCATGCTGTCGCACCCACCAGCCACAGCCTGCGTAGCTGTGGACGCAGGAACAGATATTCTCATCCTGCATCTCTGCCAAGAAACCGCCACAGAGCATCAAAAGTTCATCTTGCAGGAGAATGGCTCTTTTCTTCATGTACAGTTGAATAAATGCATTCAGGCTGAGAGGAAGGCGTTCAGTGACAGTTTCGTATCACCCTTATGGGACTGCATGGATTGGGAACATCAGAAATGGCTCTTCAAAGAGCACATGTAATAAAGTGTCACTGTACCAAGGCGCTCATCGAAGGAGCGGGAAGGCCCCTGGACTCTGTGCCCAACAGAGACTTAGCTGAGTACAGTGACAGACCAACCCAAAACCTGGCTGCTCCACTTTTATAAGGAAGTCTTTTTGCAATCTGTGAAAATGATGTTGGATTTGATAAGCTTTGTACTGATTTTGAAAACTTCAAAATTGCTCCCAAGTACCCTATTTTCAAAGGGAAATCATAAAATGTTAACTCTTGGTATTCAGAGAATTAAAACATTGAAGTATTTTTCTATCAAGACCAGAAAGGTATACTCAAAAACAATGCTTGAGAACTTGCCAAAATTGGAGCGGGGAAAAAAACCCTAACCCAACAACCATACAACTACAGATTCAAAAAAATGAGTGACCTCCAAATAGGAAAAACCCAACATAATCCTTGCCAACACGCAACGTATTTGAATTACGCAAACTCAAGAGAGAAAATAATCAAGAAATGAAGCACACCGACATGACACAGAAATTTTAGTGGACAGCCAATTCTGGTGACACTAGAGTTTTCATCTCAAACCGTGGTGGACAGAAGGAAGTGGCATGATAGTTTTTCAAGTTTTTTTTTTTTTCAGCGGTTGTAGTGTACAGTGATGAATTAATGTTCATATACCTAGTGATAGGATTACTACTATCAAATTAATTAACACATCCATCATCGCACATAATTACCATCTTTTTGTGTAGTGAGAAATTTAAGATCTACTTTCCTAGCAAAATTCAAGTATACAGTACACTGTTATTAACTCTAGATTCCCAGAGCTTATTCATCTTATAACTGAACATTTGTGCCTTTGAGCAATATTTCTCAAGTTTTAAAGGAAAGAAATGATGCTTCTAGATTTTATATCTCGAAATATTATCCTTCATGAATCAAGAGGAATAAGGGCATATTCAGAATAAGGAAATGTACAATAATTTTTCATTTGCAGATGTATGCTTATACAATGGCTTGAGGAATCTCTCTTCCCTACACTCATGCCCCACCAAAAATGGGAAAGAATAACTGAAGTAAGCTTGGTGCTTCAGAAAATAAAAAAGAAAATCGATTGGATAAAAAGAGGTGTCAATAAAATAAACTATCTTTTTTTTTCAGGAGCTTGTGAAATCGTATGTGATGGTTGAAGCAAAAATTAGAACATCTGTTTTGATGCTCAGTGGATGTAAAGGAAATATTTGAGACATTTAGAATTTCAAAGTTAGAAGGGTAAGTGGACCTGAACGGAAGTAAGATTTCTAACTTTATGCAAAATTATAAAACATCAATGCCTGTAGATAGTGGTTACACATGTACATTATAATACTTAGAGCAACGACTAAAAAAGATACGAAGTGATATACTCAAAAACATTCTAAAGGAATCAAAATGGAACACTCAAACATATTCAAGTAACCCAAGGAGAGCAAAAAATGAAACTCAAGTAGAAAAAGAGGGAACAACAAAATTTAAAAACTGAAATGGTAGACTGAAGCCATTATGTATGAATATTTACTTTAAATGTCAATTATCTAGCACACCAATGAAAGATAGAGATGGGCAGCATTGATGAAAGAAAAGTGACCCAGGACGCCTGAGTGGTTCAGTTGGTTAAGCGTCTGCCTTCGGCTCAGGTCATGATCCCAGGGTCCTGGGATTGAGTCCAGCATTGGGCTCCTTGCTCAGAGGGCAGCCTGCTTTTCCCTCTGCCTGCCGCTCCCCCTGCTTGTGCACGTGCTCTTTCTCTGACAAATAAATAAATAAAATCTTAGAAAAAAAGAAAGAAAAGTGACCCAAACATATTCAGTCTACAGGAAATGCATTTCAAACACAACTACACAGGTAGATTAAAAGTAAGTTGATGGAAAAATATATCATGCTAATACTAATTATTTAAACAGGAGCAGCTGTATCAGTATTAGAGAATGTATTCCTCAAAGCCATAAAATTGCTATGCACAGGTGGCATGGTACATGACAGTATAAGTATATATCCAGCAAGACGTCGTAGCCAGCCTGAACATGTATGTAGTCAGAAGCAAACCACTAAATACATGAAACAAAAACCTGATAGAGCTGAAAGGAGTAATAGACAAATCTACAGTTATAGGTCGCAACTTCAACACTCTACTGTCAGGAATTGATAACACTATTTTCTCATTGGATTACAAAGCAAAATTTAACTGCATGCTGAATTCCCAAGACAGATCTATATCAAATGATTTGTAAATGTTGAAGGAACAACATGTAAAAGGACAAACTATACCAAGTATTGCCATTTGTATTATTGTACAAGTTATTCCCTGCCACACCCCGAAGTGACTTTCCTTAGTGAAAGTGTTATACATCCCTGATGAACTCATGCATGTCCACATGACTTAGCCTGGTCTATGGCACATCTAACCCAAACAGAATGTCTTTTTTTTCTGTGTGTGGGATGATACATTTATTAATTTTTTAAACATATAATGTTTTATTAGTTTCAGGGGTACAGTACAGTGATTCAAGAATTCCATACATCACCTGATGCTCATCATGATAAGTGCACTCCTTAATCCCCATCACCTATTTAATCCATCCCCCCACCCTCCTCCTCTCTGGTAATCATTGGTTTGTTCTCTATAATTAAGAGACTGGGGTGCCTGTGTGGCTCAGTCAGTTAAGTGTCTGACTCTTGATTTTGGCTCAGGTCATGATCTCAGGGTCGTGAAATCAAATGGTATGTGTCTTTCTCTGATTGACTTATTTTCGCTTAGCATTATACTCCCTAGCCCCATCCATGTTGTTGCAAATGGCAAAATTTCATTCTTTTTTATGGCTGAATAATATTCCATTATATATATATATATATATCTCATTATATATATATATATATATATACATATATACATATATATATGTATATCTCTCACATCTTCTTTATCACATCTTCTTCACATCTATCTTTATCCATTCTTCTATGCATGGACACTTGAACTGCCTTTATAGTTTGGCTATTGTAAATAATGCTGCTATAAACACAGGGGTGGGTGAATTAGTGTTTTTGTGTTCTCTGGGTAAATACCCAGTAGTGTGATTGCTGGATTGTAGGGTAGTTCTATTTTCAACTTTTTCAGGATTCTCCATGCTGTTTTCCAGGGTGGCTGCTCCAGTTTGCATTCCCAACAACAGTGCAAGAGAGTTCCCCTTTCTCCACATCCTCGCCAACATCTGTTGTTTCTTGTGCTGTTGGTTTTACTCATTCTGACAGGTGTGAGGTGGTATCTCATTGTAGTTTTTATTTGCATCTCTCAAATGCTATGTGATGATGAGCACCTTTCCATGTGTCTGTTGGCCATGTGTATGTCTTCTTCGGAGAAATATCTGTTCATGTCTTCTGCCCATTTTTTAAAGATTTTTTTTTTTATTTATTTAAGAGAGAAAGAGCACATGAACACAGGAGCAGAGGGAGGGGCAGAGGGAGAGAATCTTCAAGCAGATTCACCGAGTACAGAGCCCTACTCGGGCTCCATTCCAGGACTCTTTGGATCATGACCTGAGCGAAACCAAGAGTCAGATGCTCAACTGACTGAGCCACACAGGCGCCCCTGCCCATTTTTCATTGGATTATTTGTGGTTTTGCATGTTGAGTTTTATAAGTTCTTTATATATTTTGGATACTAACCCTTTATTAGATGTCATTTGCAAATATCTTCACGTATTCTATAAGGTTGCTTTTTAGTTTTGTTGATTGTTTCCTTCACCGTGCAAAAGGTTTTAATTTTGATGATGTCTCAATAGTTTATTTTTGCTTTTGTTTCCCTTGCCTCAGGGGACATATCTAGAAAGAAGTTGCTGTGGGCAATGTCAAAGTGGCTATTGCCTGTGTTCTCCTTTAGGATTTTGATGGTTTCAGCCCTCACATTTAGGTCTTTCATCCATTTTTAATTTATTTTTGTGTATGGTGTAAGAAAGTGGTCCAGTTTTCCCAGCACCATTTGTTGAATAGATTGTCCTTTTCCCATTGGATATTCTTTCCAGCTCTGTTGAAGATTAATTGACCATATAGTTGTGGGTTTATTTCTGGGTTTTCTTGGTGTCAACATTTTTGCCAGCAGGTAGGGTAAGAAGGAGAAATAGGAAGAATAAGAAGATCTCACAGGGGGCTTTTGGCAGTCATACTAGTCAGTGTTGTACATCAGTTAGTTACACTTGCCCTCGACCAGGACTCAGTCCACCAGCCACAGTTACCTGCTGGAGAGCTGGGAAACTCCAGGAGGAAAAAGAAACGAGTTTGGAGAACAGCTAGTCAGTTCTGCTATTGGCATGACAAATATGTTCACAGGACAGAAAATACAAATTCCTCTATGTATTTTCAAAATGCCCACCCTCACACATAGTAAGAGAAATGTGTATTTTAATTACAGTAAGATACCATCTATTTTCTATCATATTGCCAAATATACAACCATTTGAAACACACTGTTTTCATGAAGATGTGGGAAAAGGGAAATATGACTGGGTTGTTAGTGCGGGTTTAAAGTGATATAGCATGTAGAGAGGGCAATTAGGCAATATCTGTCAAAATTATGTGTGCATTTACCCTTTGATCCAGAAGTCCTACTTCTATGAATTTATCTATTGGGTGTATTTGCATATACGTGGAAAGAAGTTATATATAAGCTTATTCAATGCAGCATTTTCTGTAATAACATTAGAATGATTGGTAAATCTGTGACAATCAGTAGAAGACTGGCTAAAAAAAAAAAAAAGAATATATCCATGTATAAGGACACCATGCAGCTATTTTTTTTTAAAGTAGAATGTTATTTAGCTGAATAGCTAGATGTATATTCTGAAACTATATTGCGTGAGCCCAGTTCTGGTTCTTCCTATTTTAGCCATATTAACATTGGGTAAGTTATTTAAATTCTATGAGTTTTAGTTTCCTCACTAAGAAATGAAGATATTTACTTCGCTGGGTAAGATGAAGGTTAAATTAATAAAGCACTCTCTAGTTTTTGTCCTCATTATGATCACACAGAAATATCTCCAAGATACATTAAAAATGAAAAAAATGCAGGTCCCGAACGCTGTTTGGTATTGAACCATTTGTATAAAAAGGGGAGTGGTTAAAATACATGTAAATGTTTATATATGTGTAATGTAACTCTGCAAGGAAAGATATACAATAATCTGGTGGAAAAGAGTGTTTATCTTTGGGGGAGGGAACTGGGTGCTTCCACAATTGTGCTGAGAGGCATACTGTTAACCGACTGTTTTGAAACTTTTGAATTTTATACCGTGAAGGCATGTATCACATAGTCAATCATTTCTTTTTGTTAAAGGCAAGAACAGAAAATAAAAAGCAACAACACAGACTTAGGGACCATGCAATCTGAATTTGTGACCTTCTCTACCATGCACGTCCAGCTGTATAATGTGCAAACCGAAAACACGGGATTTCTTGTTAAAAACTCAGGGAAAGCTTTTTTCCCCTTTCTTTCACAATCTCTCATTTGACCTGTCAATGTGTTTTGTGATTGCAGTTTAATGTTGTGAAGGTCTTCAGAGGTGTCTGGAGATCCTGCCCCAGACCTGGCCCTATCAGTCCTGAACATTCCTACACCCACACCCTGGCCCCGCCAGATGGCAGAATGCAGTATCAGTCACTTGGGCAGAAGAAGGAGAGGGAGTCCAGGTGGGTGGGTGGGTGAGTGGACAGTAGAGAACCCTTCCCAGTGAAACCAGGAGCTGGTAGGACTGGATCACAGGAGAGCTGAGGCTCCAGGTTCCCAGCACATGCTGCATTGTCCCATGGGACATCACTTACAAGACATAAATTTAGAGAAAAAAGGTTAGGAATTTCGAGAATCAACATTAACCTACAAGCTCAGACACCCATTCTCAGCATGGGCCCTATGGGACCAACCACACTGATTGCAGGTCCTTAAAACCAGCCCTGCTACCATGTCTTGCCTGTGTGCTATTAGTTAACTTCTCTGGGGCTTCAGTTTCTTCACCAGTAGAATGGAGAATAAAGCCAAAAAAAACCTCATAGGTTTCTTTTTGAGGCTTCACTGGGATTTTATATGTAAAGTACTTAGCATAGTACTTGGCACACTGTAATAAATCACTACAAGTTGAATATAATTATTAAATTATTAATGAGATTATAATTTGTATTATATATCAATTAACAATGAATTAATATTATACTGGAATTTGAAATCATTAAATGCTTTATTAAAATAGTTAACGAACACATGCAAACATCACAACAGATGGAAACATGAACCATAACAGATTAAACAGGGGTGTTCCTCCTACAGTTTTGCATAAAGTAATGTGTCCCAGTCCATCGCAAATACAAGGTGAGGCTTTCTCTAAGTGGTAGGCCCATAAGTTGGTGGGAAGGGTTTGTGCCTCTCTTCTGGTGCATTACACCAGGCCCACACTGTCTACATAAAAAAAAAAAAACAAGAAACACCTCTTGGGGTGCCGCTTTCATGCTTCCACGGAGCACCAGTGCCCATAGGTTCGGGCATCTCCCATGTCACCCGCCCAGAACACCATCTTCCTTGTTTCTGCCTGTCCTTTTCTCATGGGGCTGGGTGCTTCTTCTTTTCATTTACCTAAGTGTCACCATCCCTGTACTTAACTCTTTTCATTGGAGTTATCCCAGGGTGTGCTAAGTTTCCCCTTCCCATTTATAGGGTGATCAGCTGGGGCAGTAGCTGCAGGGGAATGTGGGGATCAACACAGGAGAAATTAGGGCATGTTTGTAGACTGATGGGATGAATCATATATGGTGAAAGGTTAGCTTGTTCCACGTAATGAGCCAGTTCTCCAAATGTTGACCTTTGAGAAAACAGTGTTGGGAGAGGAAATCCAGTATGGGCCCTGAGTGTTCCTTTGAGTTTGTGCTGGGTATGCCAAGAATCCAAAGCCCTAACCACTTTTTTCCCCGGGAGACTTCTCAGGGTTGTCTTTGTATTGAGCAAATTGAGGGATGAGGTAACACCTCCCCAAAGAGCAGAATTGCTTCTGCTCACTATAAAAGCAGTACATCTCCCAAGCTCCGGGTTCTCCTCCTGTATCACAACCCTCTGCATGTGTAGGCATCCAGGTAAGTCTACTTGTGTTGCCCCCAGGGGACTTAGGGCACATGTAGATCCAGTGCAAGCATGATGCTCTGGCTATTGCTTTTGCTGTAACTAATAAAGTCCTTTGTCTCTCATCAGGAGGCTTCCATCTTCTGTCAACTTCCATCAATCTGTGGCAAATTAACTTGTGAACTTGTAAGTAGGATAAAGTCTCAGACCCTCCACAGTCCGTGGCACAGAGATTTAAGTACATCACTCCTCTATTTTTGCATTTAGGATAAAGGTCAACTCTGCAAATATGGTCTTCCAGGCTCTGCATGGCCTGGTCCTGCCTACCTCCCCAGGTTCTTGTGCTGCTTTCCTCCAGATCTCTCTGCTCTTGAGTCATATGAAGGAGAAAAGTAGTGCCTGGCATTTTATACTTACAAGGAAATCTCAGTGTTGCTGATAACATGGCCTGCCACTCATGGCTAAGCCGTGTTGTTCTCTTGTTGGATATAAACAACTAAATCACCCAAGGAAAACTCAAATCCTATAATAGTTTCTTTCTAGCATGATCTTCCTGAAACACATGCACTGTTCCCCATGTGTTGCATTTCCTCACTGCAATGAGTAATCAACTCACCTTTTTAAAACTATCTGTGTATTCCTGTTTCTCTTTGGCTGGAGGGTGTTGACATATACAATATCAGCGGTTCTTTCAGTTCATCCAGCATGCCAATTTCTTTCTTGCCACAGGGATTTTGCACATACTCTTCTCTCTATCCAGAAACTTTTCTCCTGACCTCCTTAACCTCACTAATATCCCTGCAATTAATTAAGTAATTACTTCCACAAATAAGTGTGAAACAGTTACCTTGTGTCAAGCACTGTGTGACAGGAAATGCAGTGATGATGAAAACCAGACATTGTCTTATATCTCCTTTGCTTCCCGTGAATCAGATAAAAGTTAATTCAACATCACATTAATGAATATATATGTGTATATATATATATATATATATATATATATATATATCTTGATTAATTTACAATGGGGTTATGTTCTGATAAACTCATCATAATTTGAAAATATTGTATGTCAAAAACCCATTTAATACACTAATCTACCAAACATCATAGCTTAGCATAGCCTACCTTAAACGTGCTCAGAATACTTACATTAGCCTACAGGTGGGGAAAACATCTAATACAAAGCCTGTTTTATCATAAAGTGTTCAATATTTCGTGTAATTTATTGAATACTGTACTGAAAGTTAATAACAGAATGGTTGTATGTGTACAGAACAGTTTTAAGTGTATTGGTTTTTGCCCTCATGATTGAATGGTTGACTGGGAGCTGTGTCTCACTGCCACTTCCCAGCATCATGAGAAAGAATATTACCACATATCTCTAGGCCAGGAAAATATCAAAATTCAAGATTCAAAGTTTGGTTTCTACTGAATGAGTATCACTTTTATACCTCATAAAGTCAAAAAATCGTAAGTTGACCATCATAAGTCAGGGACCATCATTACAGAATTCTTAAATGGCTTAAATGGTTTCACGATAAGAAGCTCTTTCTTGTGAGTTCAAGATAATAGGAATTTAATCTAGACTTGAGGACGGGGGACAATTGAGTGGCACTAAAGTCAAATCTGAAGGATGAGTAAGACATTAATTAATGGTCTGCCAGTCCTGAGTGTAGGCATAGCATGTTGGAAAGGCTCTCTCATCAGAGTAATTGCAATAGGTTCAAGAAACTGAAAGGGGTTTATGTGACTGGAGTGCAGGGTACAAGTAGGAGAGTATTGTGAGATAAGGAGGCAAAGAAGTATAATGGCTGAGTACTGTGGTTTGTGTAATCAGACTACCTATATTTGGCCCTCAGCTCTATCACTTACTAGCTGTGTAACAAGGGGCAAATTCCTGAACCTCTTTGTGCCTTATCTTCATACTGGGGATGGTTAAAAACTGCCTTATAGGTTTTTTTTTTTTTTTATGAGAATTCAGTGACATAATTCCTGTGAAGCACATAGGACCATAAAAACTGATTACAAGTGACATTCACTAAATGTTAGCTGTTATTAGGACTGTGGTGGTTTGGCAAGGATGGTAGGGCTGGGACTAGAATGAGATGAAAGCTGTGCAAAATTTTAAAAGGCACTCACTTCTTGGTGCTGACTCTGTACTTGGACTACTCGGAGTTTGGCCATTCCCTTACATTTTTGCATTCTAGGTGCTTATCTTTTCCCACCTTAGTCCTGGCTCTTAGTGAGAGATCAGACCATGCAGACCATGTTAAAGACTGATTTTTCTCCTATGAGCAAGGGAAGATTTCTGAGAGTTTTAACCAGGTGGAGTGATAGGGTATGCATGTGACATGCTGTAATGATTGTTTCACAAATACCATTTGGGAAAAAAAAATATGGATTGGAAGGAAGCCACAATCAATGTAGATAGTGGCCAGTTGGGAAGCAGTTTAAATAATCAAAATATGCCATGATGAGACCCTGGACAAAAATGACGGCAGTGGAGATAGAAAGACATAGACTATTTTGATAAATATCTAGGAATAAAACTTATAGGACTTGACAGTGAATAGTATGTGAAAGGCAGGTGAAAGAGGTAACAAGGATGTTGCCTAGATTTCTGGTGTGGATAAATGAATAGACTGTGATATCAGTGAAAGAGATGATAACACTAGAAGGAATTTAGGAGGAAATTTAGGAGGAAAAGCACGCATTTGTCCTTTGTCACGTGGAGTTTAAGGTGCTTTTGAGATACTTGATTGGATATATTGAATAGAAAGTTGGTTATTTTAGTCTGGAGTTCTGCTGACAGTGCGGACTGTAAGTGGTAGCATACAGATGGTGATTAAAAATTAAGGTATGATTGGCATTGCCTTAGGGAGGGCATGGAATGATAATAGGTGGCCTTGGAATCAAGCCCCAAGAAACGCAAATATTTAATGCCTAGATAGAGGAGGATGATGTTACAAAGGAGATAGATAAATGGCCAGAAATGTAAGAAGAACACCAGGAAATTAGTGACACTGAAGTCAAAAGAAAAGAGTGTTTCTAGGAGAAAAGCATGCTCTGTGGGGTCAGAGGAGGGAGGAAGGTCAAGGGATTGAAGACTGGAAATTTTTTGTTGCCTTTAGCAATCCAGAGGTCATTGGTTATATTAAATAGTGAGAGATATTGCAGGGAGTGATGGAGTGAAAGTCAGATGTAAACTGAGAGCTAAGAAGTAGGTGGAATAATGGCGACAGAGCCATTTCTTTCAAGATACCTGGCTGTGAAGGGAGGGAGAGAGAACAATTTTTGGAGGATTCATAAGTTCAAGGAAGAGTAATTTAAAAAAAAGAGAGAGGGGAGCGCCTGGGTGGCTCAGTCGTTAAGCGTCTGCCTTCGGCTCAGGTCATGATTCCGGGGTCCTGGGATCGAGCCCCGCATCGGGCTCCCTGCTCAGTGGGTAGCCTGCTTCTCCCTCTGCCTCTCCCCCTGCTTGTGTTCCCTCTCTCCCTGTCTCTCTCTGTCAAATGAATAAATAAAATCTTTTTTTTGTTTTGTTTTGTTTTGTTTTATTTTTTTTATTTTTTTATTTTTTTAATTTTTTTATTGTTATGTTAATCCCCATACATTACATCATTAGTTTTAGATATAGTGTTCCATGATTCATTGTTTGTGCATAACACCCAGTGCTCCATGCAGAACATGCCCTCCTCAATACCCATCACCAGGCTAACCCATCCTCCCAACCCCCTCCCCTCTAGAACCCTCAGTTTGTTTTTCAAAATCTTAAAAAAAAAAAAAGAGAGAATTTGCCAAGTTTAAATTTCCGAAATTTTATTAAGTTTTTTCCTTACTGGCGCCAGGCATTGTGCTAAATGCTTTACATACATTATGACATTTAATCTTCACAGCAATCTAACAGTAGAAGGATTATTGCTTCCAATCTACAAATGAAAAAGCAGAGGCCTGAAGAGGTTAAGTGACCTGCCTAAAGCCACACTGTATCTAAGTGGCGAGGTAAGATGCTGGAGTCGGTGCGACACCAAAGCCAATGCACTTAACCCCCTTAACCCCCCCCCCCCAGTAATCCATATCATTGAATTTCAGCTCCGCTCCCCGGATCCCTTCAGTTCTGCCTGTCTTTCCTCTACTTTGGCTGTCTAAGAAATCTGAGGTAACCAAAGCAACAAGGAGAGAACCAGACCTCCCAGCATGCTAGAGGGACACTGAAAGTTCTTTGAAATGGAGGCGGTGGGAAGGAGGGGTAGCACTTCCGGTGGTGTCTCCGCGCTTTCTCTCCGACTCTGGTGAGTTTTGGCGGCGGTGACCTGCCACTGTCTCCAGCCTATGTTTTTTTGTTTGTTTGTTTGTTGTTTCTTAACACCAGGGATGGAGGATGGCTATATGTCCGGAGATTCGGAACGGGTTGGGGAACGGACGCTTGGAGGTTTTGTCTGTCTGACCGCTCTACCCGACTCCCGAGCGGTGGTCGCCCGCGCAGGGACGTAATCACTCTTCTATGAAACAGGAAGATTCCTTTATAGGACTCACTCACATCAAAGGGGAGGAATGACAGGGAAAGGAGGGGTTGTCACCGAACCTGGCTTTTTTGAGCTGTGGACAGTAGTGTGGACACCTGTGCAGATGGAGTTTCTGTTTTAAAAGGCAGTTTCTAGAATGGATTTCTCAGCGCCCCTTCAGCCTGCGTTTAGCTATGCCCCTCTGATAGGCTCTGAGGACCCGTAAGGAATCAGTGTCTGTCTCTGCCTTCACATAATCTTACAGCCACGAGGGAACACGCACACTAATCAAAAATAGCATTCGGGTCTCTTTTGTTCACGGCTCTATATCTAACATCTAGAACAATTACAATTTTATTAAATGAATGAAATAATAGTTGGAACAAAAGACACAAGTATATGTTTATAATAATAGAAAAATTTATTGAGTGCTTGTTGTATGTCAAGCAGTGTTCTCAGTGTTTTATATGTATTAATTCATTGTGGTATGTGATATGAAGGAAAGGCACCTAGTGCTGTAACAGGGTGACCTAACCTAGTTTGAGGGGCCAAGGAATACCTCCCATGGTAAGTCATTTCCAGTATGATTTGAAGGAAGAGTAGGCTTTAACTAGGTGAAAAAAGGGAAGAGAGATGGAGATTATTCTAGGCATAACATTCTAGAAATAACAGCATTTTTAAAAGTCCTGGTGAAGGGGAGAGACCTTGGCTGAACTGAGAGATTGAAAGAAGGTGTATGTGGTTGGGCCATATAGCACTTATAAGTCACATTATGGATTTTGGTGTTTTTGTCTAAGAGTGATCAAGAATTTTAGAGTATGATATCAGTTTTGCAGAAAATTCTGTCTACACTATAAACAAGAGATGGAAGAGCAGGCCTGATGTGAGTAGATCAATAAGGAGAATATTGTAGTAGTTCAGGTATGACATGCTAGTCCCTTGTATTAGTGTAGTGCTGGTAGAGATGGAAAAAAGTGGAGAGATACAAGAGATATTTAGGAACTAAAGTCAGCAGAACTTAATGTTGGAGAGGATGTCAAAGATGACTCCCAGGGCTGGCCTGTACAACTGGATAGATGGTGATAGCATCTGGTAAGACCAAAGGAGGACCAGGTTGGGAGTGGTGCAGTGAAGATCGTGTTATGCTGACTTTGAGGTTCTTTGAGGGAAGGCAACAATTATAGATATAGGTGCAGGCATGTTTTTAGATTTGGTAGTAGGAAGTTGAGATAATCCCTCCTGAGGACTTCTATTTTCTCAGTAAAATAAGAGGTATGGTCAGCTTCTGAGAGTGAGAGGAAAGGAAATCAGGTGTTTGAAGAGTTTTTAATTTGAAATTGCCATTACTGGTAATTGGAGAGAGAGCTGATTGGAAAAATCCTGTACATTTGTTGGACACTATCTAGGGCTTGGTTGAGGTTTATGTCTGTGATTGTACATGGTACTGATCTCTCTATTCATTTGATTTTTCACCAGCAGCCTGCTTGCTTCTTGACTGCAGGCCTGGGTTCATCCAGACTTTGATATGGGAAGGTTTCTGAGTTGGGTGACTGAGTAATGCTAGTGCTCTTAAATGAAGAATTGACTACAGAGGTGTGCACGTATCTGCACATAAGGGGAGTGGATTGAGATGAGATCTGAGATTGAGATGCTTGTAAAAACATCCAGGATGAACAGGAGGCAATTAGATATTTTAGTCTGGTGGTCAGGAATTAGCTCCAGACCAGAAATATGTATTTGGGAGTCACCTCAACTATCAATGTCAGGTGAAACCATGAGTTTGAATTAATTCATCCAAGGATGTAGGAAATAGAGAGCTGATGGCCAAGGATGGGATCTTGGGAGTACTAGGAGATTGGAAAAGAAATTTCAGAAGCATATGAAGGTAACCAGGAAAAAAAAATTAGAATCACAGACACAGAGGAAGGGGGGGGGGGGCGTGATGCTACGGAGAGGTAAGATCAGATGAAACTGAGAAATGAGTCCTTTAATTAGGACATCCTTTTTACCTTATTGAGAGCTGTGTCAGTTGTGGCAGCTGGGGACCCAAAGGGAATAACGTGAGACTGGATTACATTGAAGAGTAAGGAGGGAAGGCTATTTTGTTTGACGGTCCTTCATTTGAAAGGAAAGGAGGAGAGTTTAGTAGTTAGAGGGGGGTGTAAGGGAAGGTTATTTAGGATGGTAAATACTTGAATACATTTTTTAGAATGATGAAAAGGCATTTTAAAGGGAGAAAGTGAAAATGTAGGAGAGAATTAGACTATTTTTATCCTTCTCATCTCCAATTCTCAGAACAGTCCTCCAGGGAAGGTAGTATTATCCCTGTTTTGCAGAGATAAGGCAATGAAATAGAGAATTTCAGTCACTTTTCTTTGGTCACACAGCTAGTAAGTAGGATCCAGGACTTGAATCTGGTTATAACTTCAATGGTTGCACATAACACAGTACCATATCGTAGATGCCTTGAACATTGTTTTCTCTTAGGACAAAAATGTTGACATAGTAGCCTCAGTACAGTAAAAAAAATGTATTCTTTTAATTAACCCTCCTCCCATTCTGACAAGTAATATGAGGTTCATCTTTTCTGGAATGACTATTAGTGCCAGATGCTAAGCTGGATGTTTCATATTCATCATTTGACTTGATTTTCACAACATTATGGTAGAGTAGTTGTAATTGATTACATTTACTTCAAAGTGAGGAAACCAAGATTCAGTGGTCACAGCTCTTGTCATTCTGTACTACCATTGATTTCTTTGTTTAATTTCCCCCAAACAGACCTGTGTTTTTCCAAAGTCTCTCCAAATTAGCAGACAATAAAGGATACTTTTAAAAAAATCCAACTTTATTGATGTATAATCCACATACCATAAATTTCACCCATTTAAAGTGTGTAATTATTCACAGAGTTGTACAGTCGTCACTACAATTAATTTTAGAATGTTATAATCACCCTCAAAAGAAACCCCATACCCATCAGCAGTCACTTTCCATCCTCCACCCCTTCCTTAGGCAAACACAAATCAAATTTCTGACTTAATAGATTTGCCTGTTCTGAACATCACATGCAAATGGAATCATATAACATGTGGTCCTCTGTGATTAGCTTTTTTCACCCAGCATAATGTTTTCAAAGTTCATCCATATTGTGATATGTATCAGTACTTTATTCCTTTTGATTGCTGAACAGTACTCCACTGAATGAATGTGCCGTATTCTATCCATCCATTCATCAACTAATGGACACATGGGCCACTTACAACCTTTATCCACTATAAATAATGATGCTAAGAATATTTGTGTACAAGTTTTTGTTTAGACATATGTTTTCATTTCTCTTTGGTAGGTACCTAAGAGTGGACTTGTTGGGTCATATGGAAGCTGTTATGTTTCAAGTTTTGAGGAGCTACCAAACTGTTTCAAAAGAGGCTGCGCTATTTTATATTCCCACTATCATTATATGAGGGTTCTAATTTTTTCACATCCTTGTCAATAATTGTTATTGCCTGTCTTTTTTATTACAGTCCTCCTCGTAGATATGTATCTTTTCATATGTTTATTGGCTATTTCTATAACTTCTTTGGCAAAATGTCTATTCAGATTATTTGCCCATGGCTTTTTATTATGGAGTTACAAGAGTACATTGCATATTCTGGGTACATCTTTTGTTGGATATATGATTTGCAAGTATTTTATGTGAGTTGTCTTTTCAGTTTCTTGATTTTGTCCTTTGAAACATAAAGGTTTTTAATTTTGATAAAGTCCAGTTTATCTAGTTTTTTCTCTTTTTACTTGTGCTTTGGTGTCATATGAGAAGCCGTTGCCTAACCCTAAGAGTTTTATAGTTTTAGCTCTTACATTTCAGTCTTTGATCAATTTTGAGTTAATTTTTGTATATGGCATGAGGAATGAGCCTAATTCATTCTTTTGTATGTGGATATCAAGTTGTCCCTTACCATTTGTTGAAAGACTGTTCTTTCCCTGTTGATTTTTCTTGGTACCCCTTTTAAAAATCAATTGACCATAAATGTAAGGGTTCATTTCTGGACTCTAAATTCTATTCCATTGATCTATATGTCAATCCTTATGCTAGTGCAACATTGTCTTGATTACTATAGCTTTGTTGTTAAGTTTTTTTTTAATGTGTAAAATGTAGGCACTTTATTTTTTTATTATGTTCAATTAGCCAACATATAATACATCATTAGTTTTTGATGTAGTGTTCAACGATTCATTAGTTGCATATAACACCCAGTGCTCATCACAACACATGCCCTAAATAGTGTGAATGAATTTTCTAACTTTATTCTTTTTTTCAAGATTATTTTTTTTTCTTTGTCTCTTGCATTTTTGTATGAATTTTAGGATCAGTTTCTCATGTATGAATTTTAGGATCAATTTCTTATAAAAAAGCCAGATAGGGTATGATAGGAATTGTTTTTAATTTGTATATCAATTTGAGGAGTATTGGCATCTTAACAATATTAAGTCTTCTGGTGCCTGAACATGAAATACCTTTTAATTTATTTAAATCTCTAATTTCATTTGATAATGTTTTGTAGTTTTTGGTGTACAAGTATTACATTACTTTTTAAAAAATAGACTTTATTTTTTAGAGCAGTTTTAGGTTCATGGTAAAATTTAGCAGAAAGTACAGGGAGTTCCTATTTACCTTCTGTTCCCACATATGCAGAGCTTCCCCCATTATCAACATCCCACAAAAGAATGGTACATTTATTACAATTGATGAACCTACACTGACATGTTATTATTACTCATAGTCTCTATTTTACATTAGGGTTCACTCCTGGTATTGTACAATATATGGGTTTTCACAAATGTATAATGACATATATTCACCATTACAGTATTATACAGAATAGTTTCACTGCCCTAAAAATTCACTGTGCTCTGCCTATTCATCCCTCTCTTCCCCCAACCCTTTGGAACCACAAAACATTTTACTGTCTCCATAGTTGTTTTTTTAAAGACTTTATTTATTTATTTGACAGAGAGAGAGAGAGCACAAGTAGGCAGAGTGGCAGGCAGAAGGAGAGGGAGAAGCAGGCTCTCCACTGAGCAGGGAGCCCGATGTGGGGCTCGATCCCAGGACCCCGGGATCATGACCTGAGCCGAAGGCAGCTGCCTAACCGACTGAGCCACCCAGGCGCCCATGTCTCCATAGTTTTGACTTTTTCAGAACGCCAGTTGGCTTCTTTCACTTAGTAATATGCATTTAAGGTTTTCCCATGTTTTTTCATGCCTTGATAGCTCATTGCTTTCAAGTTTGGGCAGTTATGAATAAAGCTGCTATAAACTATGTGCAGGCTTTTGTGTGGATATAAGTTACCAACTCATTTGGTTAAATACCAAGGAGGACAGATTTCTGATATTTTTAAAAATTTATTTCCAAGTATTTTATACTTTAAAAAAAGATTAATTTGCTTATTTGAGAGAGAAAGAAAGAGAGAGGGAGAGAGAGCATGAGTGGGGGCAGGGGTAGAGGGGGAGAATCTTTAAGCAGACTCCCCACTGAGCATGGAGCCTGACGTGAGGCTCCATCTCAGGACCCATGAGATCATGACCTGAGCCAAAACTAAGAGTCGGAAGCTTAACCAACTGAGCCACCTATTTTATATGTTTTTGATGCTATTACAAATGGAATTGTTTTCTTAATTTCATTTTGGATTCCTTATTGACAGCCAATAGAAATACAATTGGGTTTTGTATTGATTTTGTATCCTGAAACTTTGCTGAACTCATTTATTAGTTCTAACAGTGTTTTTGTTGATTCCGTGGACTTTTTAATGTATTGCATCATGCTATCTGCAAATAGAGATCGCTTTAGTTCTTTCTTTCCAATCTGGATTCCAGTCTTTCTTTTTCTTGCTTGAGTTCCATGGCTAGAACTTATTTATTTATTTATTTATTTGTTTATTCAAAGTTTAAAAATTTTTTATTTAAATTCAATTTAGTTAACATATAGTGTATTATTAGTTTCAGGGGTAGAATTTAGTGATTCATCTGTTGTATATAACACCCAGTGCTCATTACGTCAAGTGCCCTCCTTAATGCCCATCACCCAATTACCCCATTCCCCCACCCACCTCCTCTCTAGCAACCGTCAGTTTGTTTCCTATAGTTAAGTGTCTCTTATGGTTTGCCTCCTTTTCTGTTTTATCTTATTTTATTTTTCCTTCCCTTCCCGGATGTTCATCTGTTTTGTCTTAAACCCACTTATGAGTCAAATCATATGGTATTTGTCTTTCTCTGATTGATTTATTTTGCTTAGCATAATACCCTCTAGTTCCGTCCACATCATTGCAAATGGCAAGATTTCATTGTTTTTGATGGCTGAGTAATATTCCAATTTATATGTGTGTGTGTGTGTGTGTGTGTGTGTGTGTATCTCACATATTTTTTAAAAGATTTTATTCATTTATTTGAGTGAGAGAGAGAGAGAGCATGAGAGGGGGGGAGGGTCAGAGGGAGAAGCAGACTCCCTGATGAGTGGGGAGCCCCATGCAGGACTCAGTCATGGAACTCTGGGATCATGACCTGAGCCGAAGGCAGTCGCTTAACTGATTGAGCTACCCAGGCGCCCCATACCACATCTTCTTTATCCATTCATCCGTCAGTGGACATCTGGGCTCTTTCCATATTTTGGCTATTGTGGACATTGCTGCTGTAAACATTGGCGTGCATGTTCTCCTTTGAATCACTATGTGTGTATCCTTTGGATAAATACCTAGTAGTGCAATTGCTGGGTGGTAGGGTAGCTCTATTTTTAACTTTTTGAGGAAAATCCATACTGTTTTCCAGAGTGGCTGCGCCAGTTTGCATTCCCACCAACAGTGTAAGAGGGTTCCTCTTTCTCTGCATCCTCGCCAACATCTGTTGTTTCCTGAGTTGTTAATTTTAGCCATTCTGACCAGTGTGAGGTGGTATCTACAATGTTGAATAAAAGTGGTGAAAGCAGACATCCTTGTCTTTTTTCCTGATAATAGAGGGAGAGCATTCAGTCTTTCACAATTAAGTATGATGATAGTTGTGGGGTTTTCATAGATGCCTTTATCAGTTGAGGAAGTTTGTTTCTGTTTCAAATGTGTTGATAATTTTTTTTTAAAGATTTTATTTATTTATTTGACAGAGAGAGACACAGCGAGAGAGGGAACACAAGCAGGGGGAGTGGGAGAGGGAGAAGCAGGCTCCCCGCGGAGCAGGGAGCCCGATGCGGGGCTTGATCCCAGGACCCTGGGATCATGACCTGAGCCAAAGGCAGACGCTTAACAACTGAGCCACCCAGGCGCCCCTGTGTTGATAATTTTTTTTTTTTTTTTTTAAAGATTTTATTTATTTATTCATGAGAGACAGAGAGAGAGACAGAGGCAGAGGGAGAAGCAGGCTCCCCGCGGAGCAGGGAGCCCGATGCGGGACTCGATCCCAGGACCCTGGGATCATGACCTGAGCCGAAGGCAGACGCTTAACCGACTGAGCCACCCAGGCGTCCCGTGTGTTGATAATTTTTATCATGAAAATGTGTTGGGTTTTAAAAGTGCTTTTCCTTAAACTATTGAGATGATCATATAGTTTTTGTCCTTTATTATATTCATATAGTATACTATATAAATTCAGTTTTGAATGTTAAAACATCCTTGTATTCCTGGGATTCATTCCACTTGGCCATGTATGATCTTTTTTGTATGTTGCTGGATTAGGTTTATTAATATCTTAGTTGAAACTATTTATGTCTATATTAATAAGGAATATTAGTCAATGTTATTTCCTTGGTATATCTTTGCCTGGTTTTGGTATCAAAGAAATACTAGCCTTATAGAATGAATTGCAAAGTGTTCCTTCCTGTTACATTTTTTTAAGAGTTTGTAAAGGGTTAGTATTAATTCACCTTTAAACAATTTGGTAGAACTTAGTGAAGCCATCTGATCCTGTTTTCTTTTTTTTTTGTCAAAAGTGTTTTGACTACTAATTCATTCTCTTCCCTTATTACAGGTTTATTCAGATTTTGCATTTCTTTTTTGAGTTAGCTCTGATAGTTTGAGTGTTTCTAAAAATATGGTCTTTTTCATGTAGGTTATATAATTTGTTGGCATACAATTGTTCATGGTATTTCCTTTATGTGTGTGTGTGTTTAATTTCTGTAAGGTTTACTATTTAAGGTCCCTATTTCATTCCTGATTTTAGTAATTTGTGTCTTCTCTCTTTTGTTTCTTGGCAGTCTACTTAAAGATTTGTCTTTTTTTTTTTAATCTTATCAAAGAATTAACTTTGGATGTCATTAGTTTTTTCTACTGGTTTTCTTTTTTTCTACTTCATTTATTTTCACTCTGGTTGTCTATTAGTCTAGTCTTCCTTTTTCTTGCTTTGAGTAAACTTGCTCTTCTTTTTCTAGTTTCTTAAGGTAGAACTTTAAGATCCTTGTTCTCTTTTAATATAGGCATTTGCAGTTATAAATTTCCCTCTGAGCATTGCTTTAGCTGCATCCTGTATATTTTGTTGTGTTTTCATTTTCATTCACCCCCAAATACTTTCTAATTTCCATTGTGACTTTTTCTTTGAACTATTAATTATTTGGGAGTGTTTTGTTTAATTTCAACATATTTGTGATTTCTCTAAATTCCTTTTTCTTATTTTTTCTAATTCCATTACATGGTGTTTGGAGAGGATAATTTGTATGATTCACATCCTTTTTAAATATACTGAAGATGTTTTATGACCTAGTATATTATTTTTCTTGAATAATATTCCATGTGCACTTAAAAAGAGTGTTTATTCTGTTATTGTTGAGTGGAATATTCTATGGATATCTTTTAGGTAAATTTGATTTATAGTGTATTCAAGTCTTCTATATCTTTGTTAATTTTCTTCCTAGTTGTTCCAGCCATTATTGAAAGTGGGGTATTAAAGTCTGAAATATTATTGTCATCATTATCTGCCTTTATTTATGCCAGTTTTTGCTTCCTCTGTTTTGGGGATTTTTCTATAGATACATATACATTGTATTTGTTAATTCTTTATAATGAATCGAAACTTTTCTCATTATAAAATATCTTTTTTGTCTCTAGTAACAGCTTTTCCTTGAAGTCTATTTTGTCTGATATTAACATAACCACTCCGGTTCTCTTTTTTTACTGTTTGCATAGTATATAATTTTCTATCCATTTACTTTCAACGAATTTGTGTCTTTGAATCTAAATGTGTCTCTTGACAGCATAAGTTGGATCATGTTTTTTTTTTCAATCCATTCTGCCAGTCTCTGCATTTTAATTGCTTTTTGGGCTCCATTTACACTTAGTATTATTATTAATAAATAGGATATATGCATGCTATTCTTCTGTATATGTCTTATGTCTTTTTTTATTTCTCTGTTCCTTCATTAATCCTGTATTTTATGTTAAATGGATATTTTCTAGTGTACCGTATTAATTCATGTGCTTTTTTTCTTTTAGTATGCTTTTGAATTATTTTACTAGTGTTTTCAGTGTTGATTACAATTAGCATCTTAATTTAAAACAATGTTATTCAGACTAATATTAATTTAATTTCAATAGTATATAAAATATTTTCTCCAATACATCTCTGTTTCCTGCCCTCTACTTTGGGTTACTTATTTCAAACAAATTACATATTTATGCATTACAGACCCATTGACACAGTTTTATAATTATTGCTTTATGCAGTTGTGTTTTACATTCATAGAATAAAAATGTTATGAACAAAAATACATTTGCACTGTCTTGTATACTTACCAATGCCATTATCTTTACTGTTTCCCTTTATTTCTTCATGTGAATTTGAGTTAGTGTTTAGTGTTTTTTTTTCTTTTTTTTTTTTTAATTTCAGCCTGATAGACTCCCTTCAGTATTTTTTGCAGGACACATCTGATAGCAACAAATTCTCAGTTTTTGTTTACCTGAAGTGTCTTAATTTGTCTTTCATTTATGAAAGATAGTTTTGCTGGATATAGAATTCTTTGTTGACAGTCTTTCTTTCACTACTTTAAATATGTCACCCCACTGTCTTCTGGCCTCCATGGTTCTTAATGAGAAGTCAGTGTTAATCTTGAGGCTCTTTCACAAGTGAGGAGCCATTTTTCTCTTTCTTTTTAAAGTTTTCCTTTTTCTAAATTAACATATAATGTATTATTTGTTTCAGGGGTACAAGTCTGTGATTCATCAGTCTTACACAATTCACAGCACTCACCATAGCACATACCCTCCCCAATGTCCATCACCCAGCCACCCCATCCCTCCCACTCCCTCCACTCCAGCAAACCTCAGTTTGATTCCTAAGATTAAGAGTCTCTTATGGTTTGTCTCCCTCTCTGGTTTCATCTTGTTTCATTTTTTTCCTCCCTTCCCCTATGATCCTCTGTCTTGTTTCTCAAATTCCTCATATCAGTGAGATCATATGATACTTGTCTTTCTCTGATTGACTTATTTCGCTTAGCATAATACCCTCTAGTTGCAACCACATCATTTCAAATGGCAAGATACCATTTTTTGGTGGCTGCATAATATTCCATTGTAGATATATACCACATCATCTTCATCCATTCATCTGTTGATGGACAGCTAGGCTCTTTCCATAGTTTGACTGTTGTGGACATTGCTGCTATAAACATTGGGGTGAAGGTGCCGCTTGAGATCACTACGTTTGTATTTTTGGGGTAAATACCCAGTAGTGTAATTGCTGGGTCGTAGGGTAGCTCTATTTTCAACTTTCTGAGGAACCTCCATACTGTTTTCCAGAGTGGCTGCACCAGCTTGCATTCCCACCAACAGTGTAGGAGGGTTCCCCTTCTTCCACATCCTTGCCAACATCTGTCACTTCCTGACTTGTTAACTTTAGCCATTCTGATTGGTGTGAGGTGGTATCTCATTGAGGTTTTGATTTGTATTTCCCTGATGCCCAGTGATGTTGAGCACTTTTTCATGTGTCTGTTGGTCAATTGGATGTCTTCTTTGCAAAAATGTCTGTTCATGTCTTCTGCCCATTTCTTGATTGGATTATTTGTTCTTTGGGTGTTGCGTTTGATAAGTTCTGTATAGGTTTTGGATACTAGCCCTTTATCTGATATGTCATTTGCAAATATCTTCTCCCATTCTGTTGATTATCTTTTGGTTTTGTTGACTGTGTCCTTTGCTGTGCAAAAGCTTTTTATCTTGATGAAGTCCCAATAGTTCATTTTTGCCCTTGCTTTCCTTGCCTTTGGTGATGTTTCTAGGAAGAAGTTGCTGCAGCTGAGGTCGAAGAGGTTGCTGCCTGTGTTCTCCATTAGGATTTTGATGGACTCCTGTCTCACATTTAGGTCTTTCAACCATTTTGAGTCTATTTTTGTGTGTGGTGTAAGGAAACGGTCCAGCTTCATTCTTCTGCATGTGGCTGTTCAGTTTTCCCAACATCATTTGTTGAGGAGACTGTCTTTTTTCCACTGGACATTTTTTACTGCTTTGTCAAAGATTAGTTGACCATAGAGTTAAGGTTCCATTTCCAGGTTCTCTATTCTATTCCATTGATCTATGTGTCTGTTTTTGTGCCAGTACCATACTGTCTTGATGATGACAGCTTTGTAACAGAGCTTGAAGTCCGGAATTGTGATGCCACCAGCTTTGCTTTTCTTTTTCAACATTCCTCTGGCTATTCGGGATCTTTTCTGGTTCCATATAAATTTTAGGTTTATTTGTTCCATTTCTTTGAAAAAAGTTGATGGTATTTTGATAGGGATTGCATTAAATGTGTAGATTGCTCTAGGTAACATAGACATTTTCACAATATTTTTTTCTTCCAATCCATGAGCATGGAACGTTTTTCCATTTCTTTGTGTCTTCCTCAATTTCTTTCATGAGTATTCTATAGTTTTCTGAGGACAGATTCTTTGCCTCTTTGGTTAGATTTATTCCTAGGTATCTTGTGGTTTTGGGTGCAGTTGTAAATGGGATTGACTCCTTAATTTCTCTTTCTTCTGTCTTGTTGTTGGTGTATAAAAATGCGACTGATTTCTGTGTATTGATTTTATATCCTGCCACTTTACTGAATTCCTGTATGAGTTCTAGGAGTTTTGGGTTGGAGTCTTTTGGGTATTCCACCTAAAGTAACATATCATCTGCAAAAAGTGAGAGTTTCACTTCTTCTTTGCCAATTTGGATGACTTTTATTTCTTTTTGTTGTCTGATTGCTGTGGCTAGGACTTCTAGTACTCTGTTGAACAGCAGTGGTGATAGTGGACATCCCTGCCGTATTCCTCACTTTAGAGAATGAAATCCGCTGTGGGTTTTTCATAGATGCCTTTTGTGATATTTGGGTGTGTACCCTCTAACCCTACACTGTGAAGAGTGTTAATCAAGAAAGGATGCTGTACTTTGTCAAATGCTTTTTCTGCATCTACTGAGAGTATCATATGGTTCTTGTTCTTTCTTTTATTAATATATTGTATCACATTGATTTGTGGATGTTGAACCAGCCTTGCAGCCCAGGAATAAATCCCACTTGGTCGTGGTGAATAATCCTTTTAATGTACTGTTGGATCCTATTGGGTAGTATTTTGGTGAGAATTTTTGCCTTCATGTTCATCAGGGATATTGGTTTGCAGTTGTCCTTTTTTTTTAATTTTATTATGTTATATTAATCACCATATATTACATCATTAGTTTTTGATGTAGTGTTCCATGATTCATTGTTTGCGTATAGCACCCAGTGCTCCATTCAGTACGTGCCCTCTTTAATACCCATCACCAGGCTAACCCATCCCCCACCCCCCTCCCCTCTAGAACCCTCAGCTAGTTTCTCAGAGTCCATAGTCTCTCATGGTTCATCTCCCCGTCTGATTCCCCCCCCTTCATTTTTCCCTTCCTGCTATTTTTTTTAATATATAATGTATTATTTGTTTCAGAGGTACAGGTCTGCGATTCAACAGTCTCACACAATTCATAGCGCTCACCATAGCACATACCCTCCCCAATGTCTATCACCCAGCCACCCCATCCCTCCCACCCCCCACCACTCCAGCAATCCTCAGTTTGTTTCCTGAAATAAAAAATTCCTTCGTATCAGTGAGATCATATGATACATGTCTTTCTCTGATTGACTTATTTTGCTCAGCATAAAACACTCCAGTTCCATCCACATTGTTCCAAATGGCAAGATTTCATTCCTTTTGATGGCTGCATAATATTCCATTGTATATATATACCACATCTTCTTTATCCATTCATCTGCCGATGGACATCTTGGCTCTTTCCACGGTTTGGCTATTGTGGATATTGCTGCTATAAACATCGGGGTGCACGTAGCCTTTCGGGTCCCTACTTTTGTATCTTTGGGGTAAATACCCAGTAGTGCAATTGCTGGGTCGTATGGTAGCTCTATTTTCAACTTTTTGAGGAACCTCCATACTCTTTTCCAGAGTGGCTGCACCAGCTTGCATTCCCACCAACAGTGTAGGAGGGTTCCCCTTTCTCCGCATCCCCGCCAACATCTGTCATTTCCTGACTTGTTAATTTTAGGCATTCTGACTGGTGTGAGGTGGTATCTCACTGAGGTTTTGATTTGGATTTCCCTGATGCTGAGTGATGTTGAGCACTTTTTCATGTGTCTGTTGGCCATTTGGATATCTTCTTTGGGAAAACATCTGTTCATGTTTTATGCCCATTTCTTCATTGGATCATTTGTTGTTTGGGTGTTGAGTTTGATAAGTTCTTTATAGATTTTGGATACTAGCCCTTTATCTGATATGTCATTTGCAAATATCTTCTCCCATTCTGTTGGTTGTCTTTTGGTTTTGTTGACTGTGTCCTTTGCTGTGCAAAAGCTTTTTATCTTGACGAAGTCCCAATAGTTCATTTTTGCCCTTGCTTTCCTTGCGTGTGGAGTCTCCAAACCCAGCAGATCTCTGCGGTGCGCTCCCGCGCTGCTCCTCCCGGGGGAGGAAGAGGAGTCTCCCCGGATCTGCCGCTTGTTGGGTCCCTGCTGGAAGGGCAGTGGCCTGACTGTGCCACGGATTACGGTTTATGGCAACCCTGAGCTGAGAGCCCACTCCTCGGCTCCGTCTCTGCTGCCGGCTTCCCCGCTCTGATACCTGGGAGCTCTGCCGCACTCAGGCACCCCCGGTCTTTCTGTGACCCTAAGGGTCCTGAGACCACACTGTCCCAGCGAGGGTTCCATCCCCCGCTTAGCCACTGGAGCAACATCCCTCAGCGGAGCCGACTTCTAAAAGTTCCGATTTTGTGCTCTGCTGCTCTATCACTTGCCGGTAGCGGCTGACAGAGGCCCCCTCCCCCACCATTTATCTTCTCGAATATCGCCTCGGATTCACTTGTCCGCACGTCCTACCTTCCAGAAAGTGGTTGCTTTTCTGTTCGGAGTTGCTGCTATTCTTTTCTCCTATCTCCTGTTGAGTTTGTAGGTGTTCAGAATGGTTTGATCCCTTTCTAGCTGAATTCCTGGGACCAGACGAAATTTAGGTCTCCTACTCCTCCACCACCTTGCTCCTCCCCCCTGCAGTTCTCTTTTTTGATGGGTTGTTTGTCTGGTTTTGGGATCAAGGTAATTCTGGCCTCATAAAATGAGTTTGGAAGTTTTCCTTTCATTTCTATTTTTTGGAACAGTTTCAGAAGAATAGGTATTAATTCTTCTTTAAATGTTTGGTAGAATTCCCCTGAGAAGCCATCTGGCCCTGGTCTTGTTTGTTGGGAGAGTTTTATTACTGCTTCAATTTCCATAGTGGTTATGCGTCTGTTCAGGGTTTCTATTTCTTCCTCGTTCAGTTTTGGTAGTTTATACATCTCTAGGAATGCATCCATTTCTTCCAGATTGTCTAATTTGCTGGCATATAGTTGCTCATAATATGTTCTTATAATTGTATTTCTTTGGTGTTTGTTGTGATCTCTCCTCTTTCATTCATGATTTTAGTAATTTGGGTCCTTTCTCTTTTTGATAAGTCTGGCTAGGGGTTTATCAATCTTATTAATTCTTTCAAAGAACCAGCTTCTAGTTTCATTGATCTGTTCTACTGTTCTTTTGGTTTCTATTTCATTGATTTCTGCTCTGATCTTTCTTATTTCTCGTCTCCTGATGGGTTTAGGCTTTATTTGCTGTTCTTTCTCCAGCTCTTTTAGGTGTAGGGTTAGGTTGTGTATTTGAGACCTTTCTTGTTTCCTGAGAAAGGCTTGTATTGCTATATACTTTCCTCTTAGGACCGCTTTTGCTGCATCCCAAAGATTTTGAACAGTTGTGTTTTCATTTTCATTTGTTTCCATGATTTTTTTAATTCTTCTTTAATTTCCTGGTTGACCCATTCATTCTTTAGTAGGGTGCGCTTTATCCTCCGTATATTTGAGTTCTTTACGACTTTCCTCTTGTGATTGAATTCTAGTTTCAAAGCATTGTGATCTGAAAATATGCAGGGAATGATCCCAATCTTTTGGTACCGGTTGAGACCTGATTTGTGACCCAGAATGTGATCTATTCTGGAGAATGTTCCATGGGCACTAGAGAAAAATGTGTATTCTGTTGCTTTGGGATGGAATGTTCTGAATATATCTGTGTAGCCCGTCTGGTCCAGTGTGTCCTTTAAAGCCTTTATTTCCTTGTTGATCTTTTGCTTAGATGATCTGTCCATTTCAGTGAGGGGGCTGTTAACGTCCCCTACTATTACTGTATTGTTGTCGATGTGTTTCTTTGCTTTTGTTCTTAATTGGCTTATATAATTGGCTGCTCCCATGTTAGGGGCATAGATATTTACAATTGTTAGATCTTCTTGTTGGATAGACCCTTTAAGTATGATGTATTGTCCTTCCTCATCTCTTATTACAGTTTTTGGTTTAAAATCTAATTTGTCTGATCTAAGGATTGCCACCCCAGCTTTCTTTTGGTGTCCATTAGCATGCCAAATGGTTTTCCACCCCATCACTTTCAATCTGGAGGTGTCTTTGGGCCTAAAATGAGCCTCTTGCAGACAACATATCGATGGATCTGTTTTTTTTTAAATCCAATCTGATATTCTGTGTCTTTTGATTTTGGCATTTAGCCCATTTATATTCAGGGTAACTATTGAAAGATATGAATTTAGTACCATTGTATTGCCTGTAAGGTGACTGTTACTGTATATTGTCTCTGTTCCTTTCTGGTCTATGTTACTTTTAGGCTCTTTCTTTGCTTAGAGGCACTCTTTCAATATTTCTTGTAGGGATGGTTTGGTGTTCACAAATTCTTTTAGTTTCTGTTTGTCCTGGAAGCTTTTTATCTCTCCTTCTCTCTTTTTAAAAGATTTTATTTATTTATTTGAGAGAGAGAACATGTGAGAGAGCGCACAGGCAGGGAAGCAGCAGGCAGAGGGAGAAGCAAGCTTCCCGCTGAGCAGGGAGTCCGATGCGGGCCTCGATCCCAGGATCCTGGGATCACGGCCTGAGCCGAAGGCAGATGCCTAATGACTGAGCCACACAGTTGCCCCTCTCCTTCTATTTTCAATGACAGCCTAGTTGGATATAGTATTCCTGGCTGCATATTTTTCTCGTTTAGTGCTCTGGATATATCATTTCAGTCCTTTCTGACCTGCCAGGTCTCTGTGGATAGGTCTGCTGCCAATCTAATGTTTCTATGATTGTCGGTTACAGACCTCTTGTCCTGATCTGTTTTCAGGATTTCCTCTTTGTTTCTGAGACTTCTGAGTGTTACTATTAGATATTGGGGTGTTGACCTATTTTTATTGATTTTGAGGGGGGTTCCTAGTGCCTCCTGGAGTTTGATGCCTGTTTCCTTCCCCAAATTAGGGAAGTTCTCTGCTATAATTTGCTTCAATATACCTTCTGCCCCTCTCTCTCTTCTTCTTCTGGGATCCCAATTATTCTAATATTGTTTCATCTTATGGTATCACTTATCTCTCGATTTCTTCCCTTGTGGTCCAGTAGTTGTTTATCTCTCTTTTTCTCAGCTTCTTTATTGTCCATCATTTGGGCTTCTTTATCACTAATTCTCTCTTCTGCCTTATTTATCCTAGCAGTTAGGGCCTCCATTTTTTATTGCATCTCATTAAAAGCCTTTTTGATTTCGACTTAGATTATAGTTCTTTTATTTCTCCAGAAAGGGATTCTCTAGTATCTTCTATGCTTTTTTCAAGCCCAGCTATTATCTTTATAATCATCATTCTGAACTCTGGTTCCAATATCTTACTAATGTCTGTACTGATTAGGTCCCTGGCAGTCGGTACTGCCTCTTCTTCTTTTATTTTGAGGTGAGTTTTTCCATCTTGTCATTTTGTCCAGAGAAGAATAGATGAATGAGAGGAACAAATGCTAACAGGGTAACAACAACCCCAGAAAAATATACACTAAACAAATCAGAAGAGACCTGAAACTGGGGAGACAAGAAAAGAAAAAAAAAAAAGAATATGATCAGGCTGGTGAATAGAACAGAGCCACACATGACATTTTGTGCGCATTTTGGTCTGTTAGAAGAAATTGCCTCCCCAAATTTTATTTATTTATTTTTTTAAGGTTTTATTATGTTATGTTAGTCACCATAGAATACATCATTAGTTTTTGATGTGGTGATCCATGGTCCATTGTTTTTCTATAACACCCAGTGCTCCATGCAGTATGTGCCCTCCATAATACCCATCATTGGGCTAACCAACACCCCTCCCTCCTCCCCTCTAAAACAAAGAACAACTTATATATATATATACACAAAATTAAGGGTAAATATGATGAAGGGATGGAATATGACTGTAAAGATGAAAATTAAAAAAGATTTTTAAAAAGGAATTGATAAGAAGTTGGTTGAAAAAAGAATGAAAAAAATCTAAAAAAGGACAGAATGTGATTAGGCGGGAGACTAGGACAAAGTCATACACTAGTTTTAGGTTATATTTTGGTCTGTTAGATGAAACTGTATCCCAAGAATTTAAAGAAAGAAAAACTTATATATGTACAAAAAATAAGGTTAAATACAATGAAGTGATAGAATGTGACTGTAAAAATGAAAATTAAAAAAGATTTTAAAAAAGGAATTGATAAGATAAGATGTTGGTTGAAAAAGGAAAGAAGAAAAAGTCAACTAAAAAAAATAGAAAAAGAAAAAAATAAAGAAAATTTAAAAAATAAACTTTGAAAGACTAAAGCTTCATGGGAAAAAAAGCCATGAATTCTCTGTGCTGTATTCCCCTAGCACTGGCATTTTGCGGTTCTCATTGATTGGTAAACTTGATCTTGGCTGGATGTTCTTGCTGATCTTCTGGGGGAGGGGCCTGTTGCAGTGATTCTCAAATGTCTTTGCCCCAGGCGAATTGTACGGTACTTGCCAGCGGGCCAGGCTATGTAATCTGGTCTAGTTTGCTCTATGTGGGTTTTGTTTCCTGAAGGCTTTCCACGCAGCTTTAGGGGATGAGAATGAAAATGGCGACCTCCCATTCTCCACCCTGGAGGAGCCAAGAACTCAGGGCCCCACTCCTCAGTGAGCCCCCAGAGAAAAGCAGTCAATCACTCCTGTCTCCCTGGTCTCCGGCCGCACTCTGTGCTCACCGGCCTGTGACCGAGTGTTCCTATCTTTGACACAGGACCCCGTGTGGAGTCTCCAAACCCAGCAGATTCCTGCGGTATGCTCCTGTGCCACTTTTTCTGGGGGAGGAAGGGGAGTCTCTCCGGATCTGCCACTTGTTGTGTCCCTGCTGGAAGAGCAGTGGCCTGACTGTTCCTTGGATCACAGTTTATGGCAACCCTGAGCTGAGAGTGCACTCCTCAGCTCCATCTTTGTGGCCAGCTTCCCCGCTCCGATACCTGGGAGCTCTGCCACGCTCAGGCCCCCTGGTCTTTCTGTGACCCTGAGGGTCCTAAGACCAAACTGTCCCAGCGAGGGTTCCATCCCCCCGATTAGCCACTGGATCGACGTCCCTCAGTGGAGCAGACTTCTAAAAGTTCTGATTTTGTGCTTCTTGGCTCTATCACTTGCTGGTAGCCGGCTGACGGAGGCTCCCTCCCCCGTGGTCTAGCTTCCCATATATCGCCTCGGATTCACGTCTCCGCACATCTTACCTTCCAGAAAGTGGTTGCTTTTTTGTTTATAGAATTGCTGCTCTTCTTTTCTTTGATCTCCTGTTGAATTTGTAGGTGTTCTGAAATGGTTTGATAACTATCTAGCTGAATTCCTGGGACCAGACAAAATTTAAGTCTCCTACTCCTCCACCCTCTTGCTCCAACCCTTTTTTCAAGTTTTTCTCATTGTCTTTGACATTCTGCAGTTTGACAATGATTTGGCTAGATTTGCATCTCTTTGTCTTTATCCTATTTTGATTTGATTGAGCTTTGTAGATGCGCAAATTAATGTTTTGCATAAAATTTGGGGAGTTTTTGGTAATTATTTCTTTAAATATTCTTTCTTCCCTATTCTTTCTCTTCCCTTTCTTGGACTTCCATTATGTATGTTTTGGTATACTTGATGATGTCCCACAAGTTCCTGAGGCTCTGTTTATTATTCTTTTTTAAAGAAGATTTATTTATTTTTTTTGAGAAAGAGAGAGAGAGAGTGCAAGTGTGGAGGGACATAGGGAGAGGGAGAGGGAGAGAAGCAGACTTCCTGCTGAGCCTGGAGCCTGACGTAGGGCTCAATCTCACAACCCTGAGATCATGACCTGAGCCTAAATCAAGAGTTGGATGCTTAACTGACTGAGCCACCCAGGCACCCCTGTTTATTATTCTTAATTTTTTTCTTTCCCTGATGGCTCACAATTGACCTGTCTTCAAATTTGCTGATTCTTTCTTCTGCCAGCTAAAATCTGGTATTGAGCCTTCCAGTGAATTTTTTGTTTAATTTACTGTACTTTTCACCACCAGCATTTATATTTATTTGAACCTTTTAAAATTATTTTTTGTCTCTCTATTATTATTCACTATTTTGGTGAGACATAGTTGTCATGCTTTCTTTGAATTTTTCAACCATATGTTCTTTGAACATATTAATAATAAATGATTCAAAGTCTTTGTCTAATTCATTGAAACTATACAGTGTATAAAAAAATAAAGTCTTTGTGTATTAAGTTCAACATCTGGTCCCCCTCAGGGAGATTTTCTGTTGTTTTCCCCCCTGTGTATATGGTATATGTTTTGTTTCTTTACCTTTCATATAATTTTTTGTTGAACACTGGATGCTATTTTTTTTTTAAAGATTATTTATTTGAAAGAGAGAGAAAGGGCACAGTGGGGGTAGGGGCAGAGGGAGAGAGAACCCTCAACCAGACTCCCACTGAGCACAGGGCGGGAGGCGGGGCTCAATCCCAGGACCCTGAGATCATGACCTGAGCCAAAATCAAGAGTCAGCCGATTAACCAGATTAACCGACTGAGCAATCCAGGCGCCCTGAAGACTCGACACTTTAGAGAACATAGTGTAACAGCTCTGGTGTCAGACCCCTGCTTTCCAGTTTTTAAAAAATGTTTATTTTTATCTTTCTGCTGTTTATTTGTTTAGCGAATTTCCTGAGCTGCAAAGAGAGAGGATATGGGAATAGCCTCAAGTTAAAACACCACAGTTCCTACTGTCTTATTGAGGTTCAGTAATTTCTTTGGATAGATGATTGTTAGTTTGTTCTGAGGGGTTGGCTAATTTCTAGAGTTCTAAAATTATTGATTTTAGCTATGTTTCCAGGAATTTGTTTCTGTGGAAGGATGGGTTCGCTGTGCTCCTTACTTAACCATGAAGGATGTTGATCTACCATCAATACATCTTTTAAAAAATTAAAATATAATGGAATAGAACAGTATTTGTGCATTTCCTGTAGTAAAGTTAGGTATTGTTTTATGAAGTTTTTAATTCTAAATGTGTATATTTAATGCTCTGTAATGTAAAGTGTACTTTTTACTGTGGGTCCTAATTTTTAAAAAGCCAGTATAAAATGTATATTATATAAACCTAAGCATGCATCAGAATCACTTGGAGGGATAGTTAAAATACATGTTTCTGAGCTCCATTTCACTGTTTCTGATTCAGTAGGTTGAGAGGGGGGTGAGAATTTGCATTTGTAAATCAAGGTCCCATATGATACTGATGCTGCTGCTCTGAAAACCACACTTTGAGAACCACTGTGTAACACCAATTTTTTTCAGTCTTGGTTGAAAATTAGAACTACCCGCGCACCTGGGTGGCTCAGTTGGTTAAGCATCTGCCTTCAGCTCAGGTCATGATCCTGGAGTCCCAAGATCGAGTCCCGCATTGGGCTCCCTGCTCAGCAGGGAGTCTGCTTCTCCCTCTGACCCTTCCCCCTCTCATGCTCTCTCATTCTCTCTCTCTCAAATAAATAAATAAAATTTTTTTAAAAAGGGGGGGCAAAATACTATAAAATATTTAAAAAAGAAAATTAGAATTACCTATGAAAGTTTTAAAATATGAGGATGTCTAATCCCTGCCCCAGACTAATTGAATCTGATCTCTAGAAGTGGGGCACAACATTTCTGATGTACATAAGGAGTTGATCTCTGTACTAGATTGTGACTTTTTTTTTAGGGCAGGACTGAGTCTTTTGTCTTCTCTCCTCAGTTTGACCTTATATAGGTATTTAATATATGTTGAATGAATTGTCATAAAATGGTTCTAGGGTTTTCTAACAGTGGAGAACAGATTACCCTTAGATGAGACAAGGTTTTAAAGATAAAAAGGGGCAGACAGGCCTAGTGCTTTTCCAAATGAAGAATGCTGGTTCTACCCCTTCCTGTATCTCACATACAAAGAGGGGCTTCAGGATTGTGCAGGACTTCTATCTATAAGAAATTATTACCCAGTGCAGGAGGAGTAAAGGAAACTTAAGTTGGTGATATCTTTTCAACACAGGCATGAAGAAGAGCCCATCCTGGATTTTCCTGCCGTGGAACTTCAGAGAAAGGCTGATTTTTTCCATGGCTTGTTTTTATCTACCTCAGCATTTCCTATTCTTCAGTTTCCTTCTTCTGAAAGGAGTGCTGGTAATGGCAAAGGCTGCAGAGCTCCTAAAACCAGACCCCAGGTAAGTAAATTTTCCCTCTGCCTTTCCTCATATTCAGCCTTGGAACCTGAATTTGCCCTCAACTATTTTCTGTAGCCTGTCTTTCCTACAGAGGCCCCATGGCACAGCTCTGTCTCTCAGGTATCTAGTCTCATCCTGTTACATAGTCACTATTTATGTGTTATTCTCTAGATGCCTTCCTAACAGTGATGTTACCGTTAGTCAAGTGCATTCACTGTTTTTATCTCTAACATATCCTCATGACATAGCTGGGAAGATGAACACTACAAGGTAAGCCTGACAGAGCAGTATGCTTTTTTCCCACTATGTAGCCTCTACTTTTTTTAAAATTTTATTTTATTATGTTAATCACCATACAATACATGATTAGTTTTTGATGTGGTGATCCATGATTCATTGTTTTCATATAACACCCAGTGCTCCATGCAGTACATGGCCTCCTTAACACCCATCACCAGGCTAACCCATCCCCCCCGCCATTTGTATGTCTTCTTTGGGAAAGTGTCTGTTCATGACTTCTGCCCATTTTTTGACTTGATTATTTGTTTTTTGGGTGTTGAGTTTGAGAAGTTCTTTATAGATCTTGGATACCAGCCCTTTATCTGTAGTGTCATTTGCAAATACCTTCTCCCAATCTGGGGGGTGCCACTTCGTTTTGTGGACTGTTTCCTTGGCTGTGCAGAAGCTTTTTATCTTGATGAAGTCCCAAAAGTTCATTTTTGCTTTTGTTTCACTAGCCTTTGGAGATGTATCTTGAAAGAAGTTGCTGTGGCCGATGTCAAAGAGGTTACTGCCTACGTTCTCTTCTAGGATTTTGATGGATTCCTGTCTCACATTGAGGTCTTTCATGCATTTTGAGTTTATTTTTGTGTATGGTGTTAGAGAATGGTTGAGTTTCATTCTCCTGCATGTGGCTGTCCAATTTTCCCAGCGCCATTTATTGAAGAGACTGTCTTTTTTCCATTGCATGTTTTTTCCTGCTTTGTCAAAGATTATTTGACCATAGAGTTGAGGGTCCACATCTGGGTTCTCTATTCTGTTCCATTGGTCTATATGTCTGTTTTTTGTGCCAGTACCATGCTGTCTTGGTGATCACTGCTTTGTAATATAGCTTGAAATCGGGCAATGTGATGCCCCCAACTTTGTTTTTCTTTTTCAAGATTTCCTTGGCAATTTGGGGTCTTTTCTGATTCCATACAAATTTTAGGATTGTTTTTTCCAGCACTTTGAAAAATGTCATTGGAATTTTGATCGGGATGGCATTGAAGGTATAGATTGTTCTGGGTAGCATAGACATTTTAACAATGTTTATTCTTCCGATCCATGAGCATGAAATGTTTTTCCATCTCTTTGTGTCTTCTTCAATTTCTTTCATGAGTGTTCTGTAGTTCCTAGAGTGTAGATCCTTTACCTCTTTGGTTAGGTTTATTCCGAGATATCTTACGTTTTTTGGTGCTATTGTAATGGAATCGTTTCTCTAATTTCTCTTTCTACAGTTGCATTGTTAGTGTATAAGAAAGCAACTGATTTCTGTGCATTGATTGTGTATCCTGCCCCATTACTGAATTGCTGTATGAGTTCTAGTAATTTGGGGGTGGAGTCTTTTGGGTTTTCCACATAAAGTATCATGTCATCTGCGAAAAGAGAGAGTTTGACTTCTTCTTTGCCAATTTGAATACCTTTTATTTCTTTTTGTTGTCTGATTGCTGTTGCTAGGACTTCTAGTACTATGTTGAACAACAGTGGTGAGAGTGGGCATCCTTGACGTGTCCCTGATCTTAAGGGAAAGGCTCTCATCTTTTCCCCATTGAGGATGATATTCGCTGTGGGTTTTTCATAGGTGGATTTTATGAACTTGAGGAATGTTCCCTCTATCCCTATACTCTGAAGAGTTTTAATCAGGAAAGGATGTTGTATTTTGTCAAATGCTTTTTCTGCATCAATTGAGAGGACCATATGGTTCTTTTCTCTCCTCTTATTAATGTGTTCTATCACATTGATGGATTTGCAAGTGTTGAACCACCCTTGCATCCCGGGGATAAATCCCACTTGGTCGTGGTGGATGATCCTTTTAATGTATTGTTGGATCCTATTAGCTAGGATTTTGTTGAGGATTTTGGAATCCATATTCATCAGAGATATCGGTCTGAAATTCTCCTTTTTGATGGGGTCCTTGCCTGGTTTGGGGATTAAGGTAATGCTGGCCTCATAGAATGTGTCTGGAAGCTTCCCTTCTGTTTCTAGTTTTTGAAACAGCTTCAGGAAAATAGGTATTATTTCTTCTTTGAATGTTTGGTAGAATTCCCCAGGGAATCCATCAGGCCCTGGACTCTTGTTTTGGGGGAGGTTTTTGATCACTGCTTCAAATCTCTACTGGTTATTGGCCTATTCAGGTTGTCAATTTCTTCCTGTTTCAGTCTTGGGAGTTTATAGGCTTCCAGGAAGGCATCCATTTCATCCAGGTAGCTCAGTTTATAGGCATATGGTTGTTGATAATAATTTCTAATAATTGTTTCTATTTCCTTGGTGTTAGTCATGATCTCTCCGCTTTCATTCATAATTTTATTAATTTGGTCCTTTGTCTTTTCTTTTGGATAAGTCTGGCCAGTGGTTTATCAATCTAATTAATTCTTTCAAAGAACCAGCTTCTAGTTTTGTTGATCTGATCTACTGTGTTTCTGGTTTCTAATTCATTGATCTCTGCTCTAATCTTTATTTCTCTTCTAATGCATGGCTTAGGCATCATTTGTTGCTTTTTCTCTAGTTCTTTAAGGTGTAGAGTTAGTTGGTGAATTCGGGATTTTTCTATTTTTTTGCGTGAGGCTTGGATGGCTATGTATTTCCCCCTTAGGACCGCCTTTGCAGTATCCCATAGGTTTTGGACTGATGTGTTTTCGTTCTCATTGGTTTCCATGAATTGTTTAAGTTCTTCTTTGATTTTCTGGTTGACCCAAAGATTCTTGAGCAGAGTGGTCTTTAGCTTCCAAGTGTTTGAATTTCTGCCAAATTTTTTCTTGTGATTGAGTTCCAGTTTTAAAGCATTATGGTCTGAGAATATGCAAGGAATAATCTCAGTCTTTTGGTACCGTTTGAGACTGATTTGTGACCCAGTGTGTAATCTATTCTAGAGAATGTTCCATGTGCATTGGAGAAGAATGTGTATCCTGTTATTTAGGATGGAATGCCTTGTATATTTATCTGTGAAGTCCATCTGATCTAGTGTGTCATTCAAAGCCCTTGTTTCCTTGTTGATCTTCTGCTTAGATGATCTCTCCATTGCTGTGAGTGGGGTGTTGAAGTCCCCTACTATAATTGTATTATTATCAATATGTTTCTTTAATTTGGTTATTAATTGGTTTATTAATTAATTGGTGTATTAATTAATTGGCTACTCCCAAGTTAGGAGCATAAATATCTATGATTGTTGGATCTTCTTGTTGGATAGACCCTTTAAGTATGATATAGTGTCCTTCCTTATCTTTTTTACAGTCTTTGCTTTAAAATCTAATTTGTCTGATATAAGGATTGCTTTCCATGTAACTTAACATATTAAATAAGCCTAATTATTCAAAAAGACTTCGTTTAGGATTTGAATTTCCAGGAATTTGGTTTTTAAAAAAGCCTCAGAATGTTTTTAAAGCATGTGGCTACATAAGATCATTGATTATTCTAAAACCTAATATTTAATTATCTGTTTAACCAAGGTTTCCATACGAGATTTTACAGAAAGTTGTATAGTTGTTAGCAAAACTTTGCTACTTTCATATTGAGAAGATTTAGTTTTCTTAAGTAATCAAAGACCTGAAAAAAATATAGAAAACTTGTTTATAATTTCTCATCAAGAGCAGATCAATAATCCAAGAAAGCCCCCTTTTTTTTTTAACAGAAAGAAAGCCAAATTTTAAATTTTATATCCGTGTAATTTTAAGGCTCAATTATTCCAATCTTATTCCTGAGTACACATAAAATCCTTTTCCAAAGATTTCCCTTCACAGACCTTCTACAACTTTCTTTTGCATTTAAATTTTGTGCTAATTTTTCCCTCTCTACCTAACGAGTCTCATTTCGGGACCGCTTATTTCCTTTTCTGTCATCAAAAATGTATTCTCATTCCTTATAGTTTTCTTACATATCTCCTACTTTCCTACATACAGAGTTGCTTTCTTTATCATTTTCCAGACGTCTCAATCATACTTATCAGAATTTTAATTCTTAGAAACCTTAGTCGCCTCTGAAAACTAACATGTAAGAAACTGTGAATTATTACACCAGAATTCTTTAGATTGGCAAATTTGTGAATATATTTCAAAATTTCTAGAAACGTCTTTTGTTTATAGTACAGTCTTTCAGTAAGGCACAAAGCATGTTCACCAAGAGACCCAAGTATCTTTAGTTTCTCGGCAACAAGAAGCCAAAAGCAGACAAAGCTATGTTCAGTAATTGATGCTTAAGTATTTTATCCTATTTGGAAAAGACTTAGATACCCACTGAATTTAACCTAATTTATCATTTAGCATCGCAAAACTTCAAAGTTTTAGGTTACCAGTGATTTTTGAAAGCCATTGAAAGGTTTATCTATAAATGTTTTTATTTATTTAACTTACTTGTTCCTAACAAATTTTCATGAAAACTTCATGAGACAGACAAAATCAACCATTAAGTCCCCTCTGCTGACAGGTCGCAACAAAGATAACATGAATTTAACTAATAAATTCAGGTAGAACAAAAGTTGGT